>NC_089207.1:11632769-11722769 GCF_963930695.1 Labrus bergylta
ATTCTCACAGACGTTTCTGCCAGTTTTCATGATTGACTGTTTGATGTGTGTTTCTCCAAACCTGGCTGCATACATTGTCTCATTTATTCCTTGATCGCCCCTGCACACCCACACACTGCACACACACACTGCACACACACACACACACACACACACACAACACACACACACACACACACACGTCCCCACGCTTATATTACAGCGCAGAAACTTAAGCCATGCACAAACAGCCTCGGAGCCCTTTCCGCTCTGCAGGAACGACTTTTTCATTAAAACAATCGCTCTCCCAACAAGCCCCTCTCTCGTGAGTCTGAACCCCTCTGCCCGTCCCGCTGCACACGCTCTCCTGTTTTTATGTTGTTTTTTCTTTGTCCAACCTCCTACTTTTATTGTCCTCCTGATAATGGGCTGCGTGTTAAGAGGGCGAGGAGCAGGTTTGCTAACAGTCAATGTGTTGTGAATTAAAGAGAGGTGTGTTTACATGAGGGGTCGAGGAGTGAACGAGGCCTAAGAGTTTATTTTATATGTGCACACACATGGATTTATGCTTGTGTGTTTAAACATTCTGTAAATGTCTGTCTTTGCAAGAGAATTCATAAATATAAACCAACACTTTGTAAAATTAAGGTTTATATGTTGAAATGTCAGGGTGTGTCAGGATTTATGGAAAATGCATGAACAGAAATGGATGTTGAGATGTTTAAGAAGTTTGTCTCGAGGACTTTGACTCATGGATTTCTTTGCAGCATGTTATCATGTATTCATTTAGTTTTTGGTCCTGTATGACTCATCAGGGATTTCTACGTTTTAAAGTGAAATCACTTTAAACCTCCACCACCATCCTGACCCTAAATAAATACTCCCTAAGATGTTTTGTTGGCCCGTCGAGCGTGTGCTGCAGGGTTTACACAGCAGGCGGCCCGGTGTTCTCAGAGCTGCGGCCGGTCTAATACAGCCAGCACCCATCAGCACCTCCAGCGCCACCAGCCGTCGCTGGATAAGTGTCACACCAAACATGTTCACCTCCATCTTTTAAGCTACCCATATGTGCGTAGTTGGTTTAACGTGTGAGCAGGTACAGGGGGAAAAAATCTGCTGTTAAACCCCCAGTTGACCCCCGAGAGCCCTTACCTACTACAACCCTGCTGCTGCCTCCAAGATCTTATTAAATACAATTCATGCGGAGTGCACATGGCTATTATTGACTTCATTAGACTCCAACAAACCCAGAGAACAACCTGCACTCCTCTGATGGAATAAAAACTAATTGGCCACAGGTTTTCTGCATATCGGTTGAGTGTATGCGGCACAGTTTTAATTTGGATTATGCACCATGAGAGCTCATTACGATCCAAATAATTAAAACAACATTTTGGTTCAGGGCCTCTTTGAAAAATCAAGCCAAGGTAAACAGCTAATACTGCAAGAATTTTTGTGAAGCTGCAAAGAAAATCTGCAACTTCCTTTGTTCTGATGGCGTCGGAGAAGGAAGAAGGAGATTGGTAAAAAAAAAAGAAGCAAAATCCACTCTTCTCCTCACTTCCTGTCCAGCAGGGAAAGTAGGAGGCTAAATAGTGAACTAGGTGTAGAATTTAAAAGCCAAATTGTCGAAGAAGCAGAGTGGGATTTTCTGACACAAATTCACCAACTACCAAGGTGCATGAATAGTGAAAGGCTTGAAGAGGTCAAAACGCTACAGCAGCACTTTTAGTATGAAGATCGACTTTATTAACTAATTAGACTGACGAGTTTCGGTTTGTGGCCGTAATCAGGGTCATCTAAAGCGCCACAATTTTCGCCCCAGATTCAGATTCAGATTCTTTATTGTCCCACAAGGGGAAATTTGGAGCAGGAGCACACAGAAAACAAGAAACACAAGGACAACATCACCATAAAACATAAACCAAAACAAATTTAAAAACTCAGACATCCCATATAAAACATAATAAAACACCATAAAACATTGGAATAAAATCAGTCAAGAGCTCATACCAAAATGGGAATTCCTACCAAGTTATTAAAGAACAAAGTGGATGTGTGCAAATGTGCAATTCAAGTGCACAAAAGAGCAACAAATGGCTAATTGTTGTTTAATATATTAATTGCACTAGGAACAAATGAGACCTGGAGTCTTTTTGTCTTCCTAACAGGAGCTCTAAAACGACGACCTGAGGGTCAAAGGTCAAACTCACTGTGAAGTGGGTGATCTGAGATATCAAGTATAGCTTTAGCTTTCCTCAGTACCTGCTGGTTATAAATGGTCAAAAGGCCAACCTGACTCGTCCCCACTAGAGTTGGTGGACAAACTAAACAGAGCTTAAAGAGACTAAAATGGACATGAGCTTGTAAAGCGCTTTTCTAGTCTTCTGACTTCTCAAAGCGCTAACTAATCCATTCATACACTGCAATACAAAGCAGCAGGAGCAACTTGGGGTTAAGTGTCTTAAATACATAAATGGCAAAATATAAATGATTAATTTAACTGACTGGTAATTCTGCTGTCGACGATCAAGGGTGATAATGTTTAAACCCGTTAGTCACCTAAACAAACACTGGCTGCCTAGTGATGATTGGTTTGGAAGTCATAAGCATTAAAAGATAACGCTTCAATCCATACTGTGGTTTAAAAAACTGTTTTGCCCTTGAAGATAATTGGTCCAACAAAAGCCACCCATAAGAAATAATTAGTGCGTGTCCTCTTTGTCCAATAATTCAGTGAGAGGATTTCATGAAGTGAAATATATTGGATTAAAACCAATTACAAATATTACTTAACTGATGGTGACAGAAGAGAAACGTCTTTCTCATAAATCACAAGACTTCCCAACATGTGTTTCTCCTAAACAGACATCAGACTTGGCCCTACCAATGGAGCAAAACTAACAAAACCATCCACCTTGTAAACACAAGGACAAGCCAAATGTTGTCACTCTGGTCTACAGCCAGCTCGCTCCTCTCTGATTAATAATTATTTGAGCTGGCCAGACATCCCCGCAACATGAGCTCTTAATGTTCAGTAAAGAGATGATTTTCTATTGATTAACATCTGCTTGTTATGCAGGCGACGAAGGAAGTCCGACTCTAAGCGCAGTCGTATGCAAACAAGGACATTCCTCACTACAAGGTGACTACACATCTTAATTACTCTCTTCTGGTGACTCATGCCGACGCTTTGAAGCCAGCGTCAATACATCGCTACGATTGGCAGCTGGCTCAGATAACAGGGGCTTTTGGGATATTAAATGGAGATATCATCTGAGTGAGTGAGTTCATTACAGCTCTGTGAGTGTGTGATGCCTGGCTGCCTCTCTGCACTGGAGGTTGAGGCAAAAGAAACAAGTTCAGAAGGTTTGGGCAGGATGAGGGCAGCGTGGAGGACCTGAGTTTGATTTTTGGAGCTCTGGTGCTCCCAAACAGCAGCTGGATCCCGTCCATCACCCTAACCCCATCTCATCCAAGCTCGTTATAGACCACGTCTTTCCTGGATCTGCCGATTGGAAACCATTCCATCATCCACTAAAACTTCTCATTTAATCGCAAAAAAAACTAATCAAATCTATGTTCCAGCCTTCCTTCTCCATTGGTAACCAACCGCCTCCACTTTTTCTGCTTCCATGACTTTGTCCATCATCGACGAGACAGACCAATTATTTGAACCCGTCTGTTGTACGTCTTTGTTTGTCAGGGAGGAGTACTGGCTCACAACTCTCAATGTCACCTTGAGTGTTTACTGATTTCATTACAAAAAATGAAGGATGCATGAGGTATGTTGGCAGCGGAGCTCCACAAAGTAAAAGTCGATCATTTTGAATTACCCATGACGTTTCAGCCCAATTTAAGTAAACAACTTCACATGAGGACTATCGATGAGAGACTGCTGCCAGACTCCCTCCAGAACTACTCAAATAAGAAAGTCAAAGTTTCCATTTGGCAGGCGACGCCAATATCTGGAAGGCAAGGCCACCGTGTCTCTATTTATCTTAATATGTTCAAACATACTCAGATGAATGTTGGTTTGAGGAAAGTTATATAAAGTATGAACTGAGCGACGTAATGGTTCACATTTTAGATACAGCAAATCCAGGTTCTTAGTTTGGTCACCTTAATTAGCCTGTTGTGACATTATTGACAGCCATGCATATTCAGAACTCAAAGGCATGAGTTAGAAGTTGACCAACAACAGAAGACGTTACGATGAGGACGCCTGGAGAGTCTGGAAAATACAACCTACCAACAGATCCTGAATCTGCATGCACATAACAAAATGTTGGTGTCAGAAGCATTCTTGTTTTTGTTGGGTGTTGAATTAACCAATCAAAGACGTTTCACGCAGTCAAATAGTTGGTGTGGACAGCAAAAATAGGCTTAACACAGCTACAAAACTCAGTCCAGGAATTCATCAGCAACAACTGAGATTAGGGTATTTAAAGTTAACCAAAGGTACTTGAGCCCTAATGAAAGAATAAGCGTTTACATTTGTCATTAGCTCAAACTTCATTCTCTCTTCTCAAAGCACCTGTCGGACTCTAAACAGTACCCCAAATATCAGCCGTTAACCCAAAGCTAAATCAGTGTTGAATGAAAGCATCACATGTATGATTTTCTGGCTGCTTAGCTAACCTACTTAATTAAAATGCTAACGATAACTTGGACTGTGTAGCTGTAGTTTCTTTACAGGGTAGAAAACAACAAAGCTGAAAAGATACTGTTCACCAACCAAACCAAAAGAAAAGCCAATCATATGTCATGTGTTACTTGCCAAGATTAGAGAGGATTTAATTGTTCCCTGGGTTGGTGTAACACAACCTGGGAATATTTGCCCTGTACAATTTGCTGGTTTCAGAACAACAATGTGTCCGGTTTCATGTCATCACCTGGATTCTCTCACAGCTGGGTTACTCTCTCCTCCTCCATGAACCGTGTCTGGAGGAACTTTCCTGCTGCTTCCAGCTACTTGAGGCTGACCAGGTCTCAGTTTCATGACCTGTTAACAAGGTTCTGTATTCACTGTATCTAACAGGTCAACTAAAGTCAGCTGCAATCTGTCTCACTACAACATTTTTTGTGTGTGTTTTTATTGGAGAGACAGAACAGTGGATAGAGTTGGAAATCAGGGAGCAGGAGAGTGGGGCTCCTTTCCCGATGACATGCAAGAAGGAGCCACAGGTCGGATTCGAACCTGGACCGCCTGCTCGGAGGACTACAGCCTCCATACATGGGGCTCATGCACTAACCACTGACTACAACACTTTTAATCTCGATTTACAGATTGTAGAGAGGCTGTAAGATAGGAGAGTTCCAGTAGCTGTTTGTACTAAGAGTAGTACACTAGTGTCCACTAGTCCACTAGTGTTTCAGTAGAAACGGCTGGACAGCGAAAACGTTTCATGAGGAGATGAAGAGAATACACTGCTATTTAATCCATCAACATAGTCAACTATAAACTGTCTTTAAACAGATATCTGCATGAAAGTGCAGCTAAAACTTATAGATGCCTTTTCTCAACACCAACTCTGTTCTTACCGGTACCTGGGCGGATTGCTGAAGTACATTTTTGGCCTCCCAGGTATATCTCCGACCTGTTTTTATTTATTTTTTATTTATTCATAAAATTGCAGCATGTGGGGGAAAGAGACAGCGGGGGAGAGAGTACAGGTGCGGGAGAGGACCTCACTGAGCGCACAGAATTTTAAACTGTGCCTGAGCCCTCGGCGGCTCCGTGCAACATAACAAAACCAAGAGAGCGGGATCACATCAGTTTCAGAGAGAGAGAGAGAGAGAGGGATAGGAGGTCAACTGTCCGTACATCATTCTTGTAAATGCTTCGATTGAGGTGCCTTGCTCATATTGAAACTGAAGCTTCTCATGGCTTCGTTTTTTAAAAATGTTCATGTACAGCTGCTGATGCTGATCACTCAAACTTCTTGCTTATGTTGAAAAAAATCAACGTATCTACAACCTCTCTGTTTCTGTAGTAAAAAGTGTCATCAGTCCATACCGTCTGTCAGTTGGCTGTTTTTTCCTCTAATTTGGCGGAACAAGTCAAAAATCTCAAGTATTTACTTTCCCTCTGAAAGTGATCAACGTGGAATTCCCGGTACTTAAAAACTAATTAGAGAGTAAAAGCTGGAGGCCCACAAGGTGGATGAAATTATTAAACAGCATGTATTACATGTAACCACACACACACCTATCTCTACATCTGCTTCATAAAATACATATCACATGCCAGAGAGAAAATCACATTTTATAAATTCGGCTTGAGCAGCATCGCCTAGGGGGAGATCATTTAAAGAAGGGCCTAGAGTCTGAAGGGTTCAGCAAAGTCCGGAGCCAAACCACAAAACCACAACATAATCCCTCCTCACATATAACCGGCCCGCCGCTTTCAGGCTTTAGGACTCTGGGAGTTACGAGGCGGGGATTTTAAACTGAAAGAGAGCAGATATTAAGACGTCTACAAACAGGAGGTGAACACACACACATGAACACAAAGACTGTAACTGAGGCACAACACTGCAGTCAGTGGTGATTCTAGAGAGGTGAAAATAATAAATAAGTAAGGTGAAATGCTGGCGGAAGCAAACCAAAGCTGCATCCACTTTTAAATCTTAAATCTGTAATTTAAATTGGATTATAGGATTCTGTATTGTCATATTGTTTATGTATTTGAATGTGTCCTTATAAAGTGTTTTGAGGTTTTATGTGATTAACTGTTGAACATTTTGACTCTGATTGTTTACCCAAAGGCACAACGAGGGACACAAGTTGGAAATTAGGAATAGCTAAATTCTCTGTGCAGCACATCAGCTTCATGCTCTGTATTGAAACGGTTAAATTACACTGTCCACATTAATAAACACATGTGAAACAAGTTATTTCTCGTAAAATAATAAAATATATGAACAATAAAAATGATTGCAAACTTAGTGAGATAAATAAAGACAATCCAGTTCCACGTTGTAATATCTTAAAAGATTCTTGAAAGAGGTTTGAAAAGTGCTCGATCGAGCATACAAAGTCTGGTGAGGGGGAATATATCAACAGATAATATCATATAGTGCCTTGGTTTATGAAATGTCTTCCTGCTTGGAGTTATGTTTTTGCTGGGGATGAATTTAACTCTGGTTTCTAAACCAGGTTGGTCCTGTTGAGATTAATAACCTCTTTTTCAAGGGAGACCTGGCCGAGACAGACAGCAGTAAAAACACAAAGTTACAGACGGAGACACAAACAGAGACAAAGTACATTTTACAAAACACTAACATTTTGCATCAAAAGAGAAAGACGAGTCAAATACTGGGAGTCAGTAGTTCAAGCAGTCGAGCTAAAAAAATCGACATCCTGTAGAATCTGCTTCCAGATCTTTCATTGAAGATTTAAAAACATTTAAGGACTCCAGCTCCTTGAGTTTTAAGTCGTTCTGCAACAGATTCCAGGCTGAGGGAGCAGAATACACAAAAGCCCCTTTCACAATTTCTGTCAGAGCGTTTGGCACAGACAGCATAAAGAGGTCCTGAGGTACTTTTCAGCGTGATAAAAACACAGAGGTCGTGTGGAGGCAGACCAGGAATTGCCTTATATATAAAGGTGTACCAGTGTATCCCCAGAGCAGGCCGTCCTACCCGAGAGTACAACTGACAATGGTGAGTCAGAGCTTTACAGTCTGAAATGTTGTAGCAACCATATGAAGACGCTGAGCAAAAGCCCCTTGTCAGAGAGTTTGGTACAGAGAGCATAAAGACGCCCGGAAGTAAATGAGGTGCAAAAAAAAAGAAGAAACAATAAAATGACAATCTGTTATAAAAGTGACACCGTGGAGCCTACACACTGTTCCCGCCATATGTTGTGCAGAAAACAATTTCTCAGTCCACAAAACCACTTTTGTTCTAAGCAGCAGGGTGAGTTTATTAATATCTGCAGCCCACCTCTTTTACACACACACACACACACACACACACACACACACACACACACACACACACACACACACACACACACACACACACACACACACACACACACACACACACACACACACACACACTTGCTGTATGTGGCTTTAATGCAAATTAGATATCAACAAATGTTCCTTTTAATAACAAAGAACTCCAGGTCATGCTGTATTTAAATGTTTAACTTGACACACTCTCAGGATGGACACTCTGTGTTTCTCTTGGACAAATTAGGACTCCATCACAGTGTGCAACTGTTTTTACTTGGAATTGCACAAATACGTTAGCAGTGTTTCAAATGTATTAGAACAATTTAAACAATGTGACGGACTTTGTAGAATTTTTTTTCAAGGATTCGTCCCTCCTCTCATACACACCTTTCCTAAAATAGAAATGTAGATTCCTTAAAGTTCCTGTACTTTAAAAAAAATATGGATCATTAAAATAACAGAAAGCGTATTGTTTGCAGGTGCTGTCTAAAATGTACAAACACCTGGTATCAGAAAAGTATCTAAATTTAGACAACCCTATTTCACAAAGCTGACTCCAGAGAAAGTTCTGGAGCACACAAACCACTTGAGGCAAATGTATTAAGGTGCACCCACTTGGTCTTGGGTTTGACTCTGAGGATGACGCTGTGCATTGAAACGTTAGTCCTTTGCTCCTAAATAAATTTGCCTTTAATGATTTCTGTGCTCCAGTACTTTCTCTGGATCCAGTCTGAGAGAATGAGTCAGCTGAATTATTTTGAACATCTAAGGTCGATCTCTGAGAGCCGTTTGTGGAGTAGCTGATGCACCAGAGTTCCCTCCAAACTGACTTCACACTTTGAAATGTCACATTAAGCAGTCAGAACTAAATCTAATTCTAGGCAGCTTTACAGATTAAAGTGAAGTTTGGGACCGTAAGTATTGCTGGGATTCTGGTCTGTGATGACACAGACAAGCCAGATCTTCACAGGGTTTCTCCGGTTTATCACATAGGCCGAACAGTCAGCAGCTGACTACACAGTTGTTGTTAGGAGACGAGTCTGTCTGAGTGGAAACGGGCTGTTAAAGAGCCTACGCTGCCGCCGCCTCCAGCGTGCACAGAGAACAGGTGCATCAAAGAACAGAGGAGGAGGAGGGGGGGTGACAGGTAGAGAGAGGGAATTTCACCATATTTCCATATCTCTAACCCCCCACCCCCCTCTCTGCTTCTCTCCAACTACATCATCAACTACACCCTCCTCTCCCTCCCTCTCACCTCGTCCCATTGTTTCACCAGCTTTTAATAAACTAAAGGGCAGATTCCTGACTGCACTACACACGCACACGCACACGCACACGCACACACACACACACACACACACACACACACACACACACACACACACACACACACACACACACACACACACACACACACACACACACACAGGCACATCTACAGATTGGCATGCAGAGTGCCAAGCTCTTCCACTGTCTACTGACGCCAGCTCCTGAAACACCACACACACACACACACAATCTTCCTCTCTCTCTCTCACACACACACCCGCACAGATCCCCTTCCCACGCGCCACCCTCCTAAAAGCTAAGCCCTCACTAAATATATCCCCCCCCCCCCCCCAAGTAAAGATAAGACAAACAGTGTGGATTTGAGAGCAGTGTTCAGCCAATCACAGACCGCCATGTGAGCCGGAGCTAAGCGTGTGTTAGCTTTATAGTTCGAGCTTCTCAGAAACAATGGAGACAGAAAGAGAAGACACAGAGGACATAAATGTATTAATACTCTTATTTTATATATTTCTCAGAGTGCGGGAGCTCCTCTATTGTTTTGCTTTGAGCAGAAAACAGAGCTGCTAATCCGGCGGGGTCAACAAACAAGCACCTCAAATCCAGAATCCGCCTCCTCTTTTCATCCTCATCAAACAGACAGGCATGTGAGGGCTGCGGGCTAAAACCAGCGCACAAAACATAATCAATCCTCGGTTCAACCCTGAGCCCGAGGCGAGGGAAGAAGAAGTCGTGGGCGTGTTTGTTTTATCACACTGGACCAGGTTTTCTCCGGGCAGCTCAGATCTGTCACAAGCCGCATCAGGGTCTCCTCGATGGCCCTGCGGTTTCGTGCGGAGCATCCATTTGTCAGAAGCACATTCCTGCGGCGGTGAGACATTGTGAACTGCCTATCGGAGCTTCAACACTGTCCAAATAAATACACTCACAATGGGCCCCTGTGTGTGTGCGCGTGTGTGTGTGTGTGAGACTATGAAACACAAAACCAACCGTGCACCGCTCTGCCAGAGCATTGCTATCTATCTACACCTGGCTGAATGTGCGATCTTTCAAACACACCTCCCACTCTTCTTCCTCCGAACTGCTTAAATGTGATTTTTATTTCGAGCAGCAGCAGGACACACAAACTGTTTCTCATCTGGTGTCACTTGACGTGGAGAGAGATGTCTCAATATCTTCCTCTCGCTTGTCGAAGCCTCCATCACTCTCACCTTTTTCTCAGCAGAGGTGGCAGAAGTACACACAGTCTCAACTTAAGTAGAAGTACAGAAACTTCCCGTTAATCTCCATTGAGAGAGCGAACTGCGAGCGAACACAAAACCAATCAGGATACTTTAAAACGTCATTACAGCCTGACATCATCTCTGCAGGAAAAACCAACAACAATCCTGACTCATAGACAAATAAATAGAACCAGTTAGCAAGCCAGGTGTGGTTCTCACAGACACAGATAGCTGCTAAATAGTGCTAACATGTAAAATCATAATGTTTGAGTTAACTGTGTGTAAAAAGTGGAGCTCAGACTTGTTGGACTTTCTGTTAGTAAAAGAAAGATCACAGAAAGACAGATTATTGGTCTGATATTTACATGAACAAATCTCCAAAAGGCTCCAACAGCCCAAACATGGCCGAAAGTTTAAAGGTCAGTGACTGAATTAGCTGAGGTGACACCTAGCAGACAGCTAGCAACTCCCACCTGTCACTCAAAGAGGCCACGCCCCCTAATTCTACATCACTTTAAACCTTAACAATGAGCTGTAGATACCAAATCTGTTTTTGTACCAGGCTGTAAACATGTTTATTTCTGCTGTAAAATTGGACATTTTAACATGCTCTCAGGCTCTATGGGAACTGACACACTGCAAGACACAGCCTCTAGTGGACACTTGGGGAACTGCAACTTTTTGGTTGTCTTCATTTTTTCAGCCTCAGAGGTTGCAACTTTGTTAAAAGCTTCTGATAAAAGAAGAAGTAGTGGTTTATAGAGTTTCCTTCAGTAATTACCCAGTGTTGGGGGTCTAGGACGAGTGGTGATTCTGAAGTCTGCAGGGCCCGAGGCAAAAATGTACAGGGGGGGGGGGGGGTCCCTCCAAACAGTGCCTGTACAAATGATTTTATAATAATGTCACACCAACAAAGTTTTTTAGTGGAAGCTAAGTTCATAAATTGTCTCTCCCCCATATTTAGGTGTAGAGAAGCATCATTCAGCCATATACTTTTATCTGAGTGTGTGCTGTCAGATGGGGCCACTTAGGAGGGGGTTTCCTTGGACCATTTCAAACTTTGCACATTTTGAGCCACTGCTGTGTTTAAAGTTCATCCGCCCTTGCAGGTCCCCTACTGACCTGGGGCCCCAAGCAGTTGCCTGCCTTGCCTGTTGATTAGCAGCCCCTCTGTCGTGGTATTATCAGTTTATTTTTATATTTACAAGAATCATATCAAAGTTCTTATATTGTGACATCCAAATGTCTGATGGGGAATGTCTCTCTAGTGTGATTCTGCTGCTTGTTGTCGGCCACAAAGTATCCACGACACTGAAATGTTTTTGTTTGTCAAGATGTGATGTGAAACTGTGGGACAGACTGAGTGAAAATCAGACGCAAGGTAGCAATTTATTCCCGTTCAAAATGAAATATGAAGAAATTGTTTTTATGAGGTCCAGGGATGAGGAAGGGAAAAGTTTGTAATTATTTAGTTTAGTATGTTAGTTTGTGGGTTCAGTTAGATCGACTACTGGTTATGTTTTTTGTAAATAGTTATATCATAGTGATGGGAATACTTAATATATAATATATCACTGAATATTAGTTTAATTAATAACAATTACGTTGAGTTAAAAGAGGTAGGACTAAATCAGTTTGAACTTATTCCTACTCCTTTTCAGGCATGTAAGAACTTTTCCTTCTTCTGTTTTGAACTTTTTGAAATCAGTTTTCTACATATTTTTAACTACAGCTATTTCTAAATGTTTGAAATAATGAAAGAAATCATTTTCATCTCCATGTGGCCCTGAGTTCTCCCTGTCGCTCATGGACATCACATTCACTAGACGCTCTCCTCCACAATAAGTTTCTTACTCTGTTTTTGTCATACGAGTCGGTTCAGTGTCATCTTCTGTTTTGAATCCTCTTATTATTTTGGGCGTCTTTGTTTGATCTATTTCGGTTGAAATCTGTCTTGATGTTAGGAAGGCAGGGTGCAAAGATGATGCAAAAATTAAAATAATCAGAAAGCCCTCTTAAATACTTTACAGCAAAGGTAGGAAGACAGTTTTGAAAATGTAGGGAGTAGAAACTCAGATATTAAAGTTGGGTACAGACACCTGAAAGCTCTCCTTAAGTATCCTAACACTGTTTTTTCTTCTTCTCTTCCCACCTCTGCCTCTCACACGTCTCAGTTTCGTTCTGTTTCCTCTATTCTCTCTCTTTCCTCTCTGGCACTGTCTGTTCCTGCCTCCTTCTCAGATGTTCTTCCACCTACTCTCACTTTTTCTTCTTCTTCCCCCCTCTTATTATCCCCGCTCACTTCATTTTTCATTTAAACACCTTCTCCTCTCTCATTCTCACGCGCTCGCCTCTCCCTCTCAGCTCATGTAAGTGGTATAGCTCGTCTACTCCTCCTCCTTCCTACCTACCACAGAGTATATTATATCTGTCATCATCTCCTTCTAGCATGAGCCAGCAGCCTCAGGCTCCAACAGAGCAGGCCAAGTCAATCATAAAGTTATGGACATAAACGCACACACCTGTAAAACACATATCCATACAGTATGTGAGAGTATTCTCACTGTGATTAACCCCACGCTCCGGATCACACACACACACGCTCGCGGAGTTCCTCTGTCCTCCCTGCCTCGCTGTCAGTGCCTGATTAGCGAATCCACCGGTGCCAACACAAACATGTTTCCTCCTATTACACATCATGTCACAATGCTTCCTAATCACAACCACTTGCTGTTTCTGGACGCACGCGGAGCACCAAATACCTGCCATAAAAGAGGAATGTGCACCTGAGATTTTGAGATGTGCAACATGAGTTGAACTTTAACTCGGTCGAAATGATGACAACGACAGAAATACTCTTCTTCTGATACATCAACGCACATCGAATTATTGACGGCACACTGCCTCTTATTCAGCGCGTAAATTCATTTCAAAACATCTGGAACATTCTTGCACTAACTTTTCAAATCTTTCACAACATTTTAAAAATAGAAATACATATTTTTCATGTTACATATGTTGCTGCTTTATGGTTTATTATATTTAACTTATCTGACAGTCGGAGGTGCTGCTGTTCACTTGCATCTCTTGCTGACATATAATAAATATGAATACCCATGATGTTTATTCTATCTGTATTCTTGTTTATAGAAGTTTAATGTTCATGTTTCTGTGGAGTTTGTTATCCAGGTTTAAAGCGTAGGTCTATTCTGTGTCTTTACAAGGCCCGTGTAAAACTGGAGTCAAGTTCCTTGTCTAAGTACACACACCCGCCCAACGCAGCCAATTCTTTCTATTTATTAAAATCTATTTCCATTTTATTGTTTTGCAGCAAAACACAGAAACACATTTCTGTGATTTTAAACCTTTATTGCAAAACAAATCTGAATCTGACGCAGCTTTTTAATCATTAAAAACATGCAGTAAATGTATATTCTCAGCCTTCTGGAGTTTAATTCTGAATGATAGCATCTTGCAAAAGTAACAAGAGGGTTTAGGAGAACTCTTTAGAGGATGAAAAAGCAGACAGGATCCTGGTGTAGGTGTAGGTGTGCAGTCTGGAGGCCTTACCTTCAGCAGCAGATGGACAGCAGACGTATCCAGAGGGAGTCTGAGATCCTGCACGCAGCACTGGATTTGTTGTTTGACTATTGTTTCCCACAGAGCTCCTCTCTCCTCCTGTTCTACCTCTCCTCTCTCTCTCTCTCTGACTGATTGTCTGAGCACTCTTCCCTCCTCCTCTCTCTCTCTCTCTCTCTCTCTCTCTCTCTCTCTCGCCCTCCCTCTCTTTCTGTCCCACACTCACACTTTTCCTCCAACAGGAGAGCGAAGGAGGGAGCAGTCTGGATGCTATGCCTGTGAGGACGCTCGTCACATGTGGATCATGACACAGCAGTCATATATCACACGCCCTTTCTCTCTCTCTGTCTCTCTCTCTCTCTCTTTCTGACACACACACCAGCTGACGCACCGACACGCTCCACAGTGGCAAATGGGAATTCCAGCCTCGGACGTCTCTGCTCGGCCCATCAGGAGCGAGCTGACCAAAAGCTGCAGCAGCTTTTTTTTACGAGGTCAGGGTTATAAAACTGTTAGCAGATTTAGTTTATTTAAAAACAACTGGCCCCCGTGGCCTTTCCTCTTCACGCGCTTTCTCCTGCAATGACATCAGGGCTGGACGGGTGAGGGGGAGAGAAAAGGGAGGTTAAATAACTCACCTCAGCAGTCTTCTCTTAATGGGGACATCTGTGTTGTAAGCGGAGTGAATGTAGTGGGAGCTCCTCCACCTGCAGGGAGAGTGATATACATGTTAAATACAGGAGAGGGAAAGCAGCGCAAAACATTTTCATTTTTACTCATCATAAAAGTGTTGCAAACATTTTAAATCATCACAAAAAATGAGGTACTTTCTCAAACTCTTCATGTAAAGTTTTGTTAAAAAGCAAAACATTTACCACTCACATTGTTAAAAAAAATCATACACCATCCAGTGTTTTCTGTACGAGTCGCTCTGTGGATTTTCATTGAAATGAAAAACAGTAAAGGTTCCTGTGTCTGTGTGTTTGGACACAAACAACGTATTCGTCCAGCCTCCTCACATAAAGACATACACTGTGAAGAGATAAAGAGACAGACTGTGATGAATAGAAGCTAATTCAGACAGATGCATCACTGTCACTGAGACGAGAGCTGTCCTACCTTCTCACAGGCTTTGCAAACATTATTGCAGTATATTACATCAATCACTCTGTTGCTCTCTGAGTGAATGACTCGGTTTAAACGGAGAGCTTTTGTCAACGCTGGATACATCTTTGTATATTTTTAGAGCTTAATAACTAAAATTTACAAAAACGTTTTGGACATGCTCCAGTGGATTGCTTCAGCCGATGTGATCAAATTTCCTTCTTAATAAATTCTTGTTTTTTGTGACTAACAGACTCAGATTGTTTTTCTAATTGTCTGACAATAATTCAGATTGCATCTCTCTTCTTAAAGCCACCAGACTCCATTAACAAAAACCTTCATTTAACCTTGAGATAGTGTGAGTTGCTGATCGGCCTCTGCTTAGATCAGCCTCTCTTCTTGTGTGAAATATGGAAAAATAGGGGCCAGATTTTCAGGATTATCAAAAGCTCTGGTAACAATGAAAATGAAACAAAGATTGCAACAGAAACAGCCGACTGAGTCTTTGTCTAATGATGACTTAGAGGAGTTAGTTGGTTTCAGTTTGCGTGACTTTGGTGTCTAAATGTTTAGTTTGCATACAACACAACATTTGTGTAACAAACGATAACACACTCACAAGCTAACCAGACGGGGGGTAGGCAGGGAAAGCTCTGCATCCTACTTTATCTGAAAATTAAAACGAGTTGAAGTCTATGAAGCCTGGCAGCTAGGATCAACAGATCCACAATACCACAATGTCAAAAGTAGAAGTCCTAGACACCCAGGATTCGGTTAATTTATTGTTTTTAATTTTCAAAAACTGCAAACGAACTCCTGCAAAGTGTTCATGCAATGTAGACAGTGTGCAGGAGTTTGTCTGCAGTTTAAGATTGATTTATTCCTCACCTAAACGCACAGATGAAGTTCTTAAAGCTTCAGCACCTTAAATATCATCGATCACTATGATAACAGAGTTTGTATCATTTTCAAACAAGTGGTATCAAAAAGTATTTAAGTATCAAACATTTCCACAACCCTCAACAGATACAGAAGAAACTTATTTTTTAAATTTCTGCATATGAAGTAATCTTTGATGATTCTGAAAATCTAACATTACACAACATTAACAGTTGTTAATTAACAAAACTCTCTTTTTGTGCAGCGGGTAAAATCGCTGTTTTTGTCAATGAAGTTTGGTGGCTTTGAAAAGAGTGACGTAACAGCTGTTTGTGGTTACAAATCATCTTCCTTGGGGCGCCGATAGCCTAGTGGTTAGAGCAGGCACCCCATGTACGGAGACTATAGTCTTCCAAGCACTGGCTCGGGTTTAATTCCGACCTGTGGCTCCTTTCCCTCACGTTGTTCCCCACCCTCTCTCTCTCTCTCTCTGATTTCTGACTCTATCCTCTGTACTGTCTCTACAATTAAGGCATAAAAAGTCAAAAATCATCCGTAGGGAACTTTCTGTAAAGTTGCCTTAAATAGAATAACAACCTGAGCCTGTCACACACACTTTAAACAGATGCATTTGTTCCAAGAGATTAATCTGTGGTCATTACAAGATATATGTCACTGCTGCAGACCGGAGCAATCTGCAGAGGCAATTCCCAAAACTTTACAGAGACAGAAAAGTCAGCACACCAAACTGTCCTTCAAGTTTCCTTTATCTGGGTAAGAGCAGCGTACAATACAAACAACGGACGTGTGTTAGCACTAGGCCTTCATCAGCGTTCACTTTCCAAAATTCCCAAAACTTTGCATATTAGTTACTTACACCCCAAATATAATAACACAGAGCCTATAGGTTTAAAAAAGACGGGAATTCCCCTTGAATTTACCATTTTTAGCTGTATGATATCATAACCTGACACTGAGGGCTGCAGTTTCATTTACTTGTTTGGGTGTGGACCGAATCAAGAGACAAATAAGTCACATCGTTTGGCGTCTGAGGACTGAGTATGCATTCTTCCAACATGCTTCACTTAGCCAGAGAGGAGGGGGGGGTTAGAGTGAGGGTCTAACGTGACAAACTACTATGTGTTTCTCATGGATGGATTGAATATAGGAGCTGGGCAGTCAGACTGTGTGGGAATAACAATGAGGGCTACGCCAAAATAGCTGAAAAAAAAAATAACATGAGCTGTGTGAGCATGTGTTCAGACACTCACACGTCCTGGTATGCAGAGTCCAGAACTCTCGGGGGAAATAAGGGGAGCGAGCTGCACCACACTAAGTACGGCTTAGTGGGTCAAAAGTTTAAGAAGCACAATTACCTGAAAGACCTCGGCTGACCCCCAAATTTCTCACCTTCTGTTCCCACTCACACACACATGTAAACACACACACACACACCTTTGACAGAGGCGATTTACAGCCGGCAGCAGGGGAGGGTGAAAACGTATCCAGCACCAACAGGCTCCTGCAGAGACATAGAGTGAGAGGCTTCATGTAAGCACAGTTTGTATTTTGATTACACTTTCAGGCGTTGTAAATGATCCCCGCTGCGAACAGTGTCGAGTTAAATGCTCATAACTCACCTGGACACAATGCGAATGTCTCTCCTCTGGCTCGGCCCGGCTCGGCTCGGCTCCACAGGAGAGGTGGTGACAGGCAGTGAATGGCTTCAGATAATGTATCAAAATATCACATTAAGAAAATGTTCACTGAAGCCAAATGTGAATCCCATATGCGGGGAGGGGAGGGGAGGGGGAGGAGGGGGGGGAGCCAGGAGACAGAAGAGGGGATACCGGGAGATAAAAACCGCTGTGAGAAGAGCTTTCTAACATCTCGTTAAAACGCTTTCTGCAGAGACGGACGCTGAATGGACAATGATAAAGAGAAAAGTAATGTGATTGCTGTCGACAGAGTTAAGTTTAGTTTCAGGATTAAGTCCTCCAGCGTTTGTCAAAATGTCAACATGCACAGTAGTCTTGATGTGTCACTGCCTGGTTAGACCCCGTGGCGGTTAGCAGCAGTGTTAAAGCTGCAGGTCGGGTTGCAGCCAGTCGGCTAAAAAAATCAATACCATGGGGGGTACAATACTTACACAAGCAAAATTATGGGCCAACATAACGTGAAAATTGTACGATGTTTTCTGTTAATTTGTAATAATATCTAGAACCAGACTGAACATCAAGCACGTCCATCAAATCCTTGTCTCAGTACTGTACGATACCAGTCACCTATGTGGAAGCATTGGTATAATTGCCTTATACCTATTTTTTTAACTTGTATGTGTGTTGTTGTATGTCTTTTATATGGACCTTGAGTCTTCCCAATAAAGCAATAATAATAATAATAATAATAATATCTGACACAAAGATAACGTTTAGGAAGTGATTACTCAGCATGTTAAGGTGTGCCATCCAATGCTTTGGCAATAGTCTTAAAATAAAGATCATTAAAATAAATATCCTTTTATGTTTCGATGTTTTAAATCATCTGGGTTTCACAGAGAACACAAAGCAATTTCTGCATATTTATAAAATGCACCAGTACGAGAAGTGAGAATAGCTCGACCCCCAATAAAACCCAGTACACTCAGGTTAATACATTATTCTCAAAACCAGTGCAGAAAGTAATTTATCTAGAACAAGAAGAGGGTCCTCAGTCAGGGTAAGAAAATGTCTAAGATTGTTTTTATAAAGGATTATTTTGGGGCTATTTACTGGAGAGATGGGACAGTGCATAGAGTCAGAAACCGGGGAGAGAGCGAGAGAGAGAGAGAGAGAGAGAGAGAAAGAGAGAGTGGAGTGACATGTAGGAAAGGAGCCACAGGTCGGATTTCAGCCTGGGCCGCCCGCTTAGAGGACTACAGCCTCTGTAGATGGGGCGCACACTAAACCACTAGGCTACTGGCGCCCCACAAGTGACACAACGTTGAGTCAGCGAAACTAAAGATATCCTAAAACAAGTGTGAGCAGACAATAAATAAAAACTGTTGTCTGATAACTTTTTTTAGTAGAGTGAAAAATCTGATGAAAATAACCTAGCAGTTCATAGATTTAAGCAGATTTTCCACCTCAATTAAACACACACATTTAGGAAATGCATCTTCAAACTAACACAGCTACTCACTGAATACAGAGAGAGACACACATTTAAATAATATTCATGAAAAGGAAAGCTTAAGACATCATAAAAGAAGACTTTAAACCCAGGAATTCAGCTGATCGTGCTTTATGTAAGTACATTTTTAAGAGACTTTAAACTCATGCAGATTCAATTATTTGCAGAACTTCCAAACAAACTATTTTATGATAACAAAGAAAAATGTTGAGTCCAAATGACTCTGATTTGTGACCCAAATAAAGATTAAGTGTTTGTTCTGCTTGCACCAAAGACGTGAAGAGATGGAAATGATGAGATGCTTAAAATGTAGAAGTTGAAATTTAAGTTTTATTCTCAGAGCTGATTCTGCTCGTGTAGTTTCAACCACCAAGTTACTCAGAAACAGTAAAACAAAAAAATCTCAAAAGTGATCAAATCTTTTGAAGGTTATTTAAGACAATAATGTAATAAGAGATTTAAAAACAGGAGCAGAAATAAGCAGATATTGCACTTTTAAATATCTTAGAGTTCACGTTTTGCAGTGTAGAAGTCACTAACTTAAGTGTGACGTGGCAGATTGTCCCTCTCTGGATCAGGTCCCACCTCGGCTGCAGGCGGTCCGACATGCCGCCCCCACGAGCACCAGAAACAGAGATGTGACTGGACCTGACGTGACGTGAGTCATCTCCTCCATCTTCGGATAACGGGATTAGCGGGGCAGGGTCACCTCACAGCTCGCTCGCACACATGCCAGCCTGTGGCCGTGACGTCCACACACACACACACACACACTCTGCGTTTAACTTTAGCTCTGCAGCAAAGAATTCGGTCTGATGTGACATCTAAAGATTGAAAACCTGTCTCCTTCTCCCTCCAAGAAATCTATTTCATGACATTAAGTATTATCAGTGAGCAACACAAAGCTGCGCTCTGACTGATCCACTCTGCGTTTGGAGGATTGATTTCCAGCTGTGTGCTTAACTACATGAAAAAAAGGGAAGGGGGCTATAATTTTGGGAGATTTATGCGGAACGGTGTTCAACAGAAAACCTGGCGTGTTTGCCCCAAAATGGTCTTTGCTGAGAGAAGAGAAAAGTCCCATAGTTGTAATTTACAGCCGGTGTAGAATAACTTTCTCTTTTCTCGAGCAGGTAAAGTAATGTCGCAGCCGCTGCCAAACACAACTGATGTTTGATGAGATTACCAGGTCTGGTTTCAGAGTTCAGGGGAAAACACAGTCGGCCAGTACAAGAGCTCAGAATCACAGAATAATAGCGAGTTAAACGGCGGTATCAAAGAGAGAGCGGAGGACCACAGTGAAGCTAATGATTTTAACACACTAAACACACAGAGGTATGAACACGGCCGTTGTGAGTGCAATCAGATCAGCTGGGAAAGAAAAGGATGAAATAGAGAAAGTGAAAAATTCAGAGGAGATATTGAACAATGAGAGAGAAGCTAAGTGTTTCCCCATGTGCACCTGAGGCGAGGACTGACCCTCTAAAGCAGGGTCTAAACCTTAACCCCCCCCCCCACCCTCACCCCCCTTCGGTGTGCCAATGCCCATAGGCACTGAGGAATCACTGGAATGAAGGAGAGCGGCCAAAAACAGTCTGCTTAACTCCCCTCCTCTCTATAGAAGTGCCGTTACAGAAGGTCCCCAATTTGGCCCGGGCTGAGAACACTTAGCAGGCAGATCAATCTTTTTTTACGGCCCTCCTGGGACACCGCAGGGCTCTCAATCTAATGCACTTTTCTGTATGAAGAAGCCAACAGGTACCAACAGGAGGTAAAGACACCGACTTTTGCGAAGGTAGTATTTAAGATCAGTTTAGACATCAAATGCATTATTGGTTTCCTCACTGTTGTCAAGAGAAAATAACTTTTAACGATATCAATACCTGTTTTAATAACACAGCAACTAAAATGGAAGACCTAGACAATCAATATTGGGTCATTTCCTGTTTCTAATAACCAAAATTACAAACTCCTGCATAGTCTTTAAATTGCACTAGTTGTTGGCAACGTACAGTATATGTGCAATGAAGATACTGTGCAGGAGTTAAGGCCTTTGCACACTGAGACTCTAAACTTTTGGTTTGTTTTTTTAAACATCATCATCAGTAATACTCAGATGTGAATAATGAAATAGCTCAAATATTTATACTAAAAACTATTGTGTGAAGAATAAACTGATTCAACAAGATGAAACCAGGAGAGCTGCAGCATGATATCAGTTACTAGACATTTATTCAGAGTGAACTTTGGGGCCAGAAGTTGTTGCTTTGGGGGAAACCGTTCAGAGAAAAACAACCTCTGAGTGCAGGTGTTCTGTGATGAGTGTGTGTCTGTGGACTTCCAGATTTAGGATTTGTTGTCATGAGAAAAGAAAGGCACGCTGCCAGTAAACAGAAACGTCCCCCCTCTTGTTCTCTTGTTCTCAGATATCTGTTTAGACTTCATAGATTAGCCATGACTACATCAGACTCGCATTAAGCCCAGCACGCACTTTCAGATGTGCACACCGAGATCCTCCTAACCCCAGAGACGTCCCTGACCTTCCTGTGTATCAGTTTTTACAGTGCGGCGGTCTGTGAGCGCAGCAGCGGTGAAATGGAGCCGAGACAAAACAAGAGGAGAAGATTCTTTACGACAAAACCTCCCTGTTTTGCTTCTGCTGGGAGAGACTGGAGCCTTTTTCAAACACTGACTCTTGAACATTTCAGGACAGAAATCTTCCTAACCTGCATACACACACGTCAATCACAGCAGGAAACTTTCAGATGGAGGCAGGACATGAAGCAAAGAAGACAACGCAGAAATGGCGGCAAAGAAAAATGATCTGATGCTATAATGACATTTTTTTCTACTTAATTGGGCATATTAACAGCATTGATAAATAGCAGATAATAGAATAAAACAAAGAGAGTATGATGCAGCACGACGATCAAACCGGTCGCTCAGCCTTCGCACGATCTAATCGTCATCATCCCTGACTTCACTCGGGAAAATTTCCTATAAGGGCGATCTGGAAAAATTCCAGGTTAAGTTGAGGTTGAAAATTCAGATGTTTGTGTTTAGACGTGTCAGCTCACCCCAAAAGAGTTCTTTGTAAGTGTTTAAACACAAAGAAGCCATTTTCACATATGCACTCCTAAAAATGTCGAGAAAACACAAACATTTTGTGCTGAGAGGAGCCGTCGTCATGAAGGGAGATTCATGATGGTTTATGATGGTTTGCAGGTAGTTTTAGATACTACAAGTACACACTCTCATAATCAGCCGATATCTATTTGATCTAACTGAAGCTGTCCCCTTTAAGTAGAGGATTACAATATTGACTTGAGGCAGTGTCTAAGGTTACACAGGGTATAGAATTATCTGCAAAAGTCTTCACAGAACAAACAGAAATGGCCATCTTATGTTTCTAAACCAATCAGCAAAGCTTCTGTCCAAGAGCCAAACTGCTGCTCAATCAAACTCACTAGCTGACTAAAATCCTTTATCAGGTAAGGTAAAGATAAAAGTGAAAAATGATGGGGACATGACTTAAAACACCCAAGAAACCGCCATGGAAAGCTTTCACAAACTAAATCTAAAAGGTCAAATATGAGACTCGTTGAGGCTGAAATCGGAGTTTGAACTGAAAAGCATAAATAAGTAGTTGACACTTTGTACTGGAAAGAAATGACTGATTTATTCACTTAATAATTGTTTAGACTTTGTGTGTGCAAAAGGTTTTAAGCCTCTCTAAGGGGATTTGTTTTGCTTGTATCTGCTGAATATCAAATATATAATAATATAATATTAAAACTCAAATCTTTTGGTTTTTGACAATAAAACAAACTTTTTTAGAAATATTTTCAGAAATATTTGTTTTAGAGCCACTCAGGTGGACATTTCTCACACTTTCTGACATTTCACAGACCAAACCTTAAATGTATTACTCATCAAACTTTAAAGACCGACGACTTGGATGCAGCAACTCCTAGAGTTGGCTGTTGCTCTGCTGAAGAGGATGACAGAGCAGAAAAGGGGATGCGTGGGCGCAAAGAGACAAAGACTGACAGGATTAGACGGAGCGGAGGACGAGGAGGGAGGGGTTGTCTCTCTCTGTCCTCCCCCCTGCATCCCCCCTTCTCTTTCCTTCTCTGCTCCAGTTTTTCAGAAGCCAGAAAAAGAACCACTAGGAAGCTCCTTACCACCAGCGACCACAGTGACGTCACCCTTTGTGTCCTGCGGTGGCCGACTGTTGAAGCTAATATTTTAGTATGTGTGAAAGCAGACAGAGCAGACCTGATAATGCTGGCGCTGATGTAATGCACTGTTTCTGTGCTCAGTGTGAAGGGGGTGAGGCGGGTGTGTGTGTGAATGATGTGTGTGTTGGTTATAGAGACGGGGTCTGGTGGTTGATTACCTAATGTTTGACTTATCCTCTTACCAGAATTTGTAACGCAGGCTCCGATTACAGTGGCGCCGCAACCTGAACAACCTGTGCCTTTTTATAGTCAAACAGTGCTGCCCGCCCGCCCGCACACAGACAGACGCATAATGAGGACGTAGTTCTTTGTAAATTAGACCTCTGAGAGTTCCCCCCTCCAAACCGGTCCCTCTACTCTCCTCTGTGTTTAATCCCCCTAATACAGTCAAATAAATCCACTAAATAAAATCAACAGTGAACTACTGATGCTGCAGTCATCCTCAAAGTGGATCTGGGAGGAGTCCCAATCATGATCTGAATTTTTCAGTGTGTTCATAGATTAACTGATTGATTTGAGTAACTCTCTTCAATTGGAAGCAGAATATGAAGATATTTTGTTTGTTATTTCGGCCTCTTCTCTCCGTGAAGTCTGGCTAATTTCTGTGTTTAGTAAAAGAATAAATGAGATATTGTGGATCAGCAGCTCTCTCTTTCTATTCTCTCGTTCTGTACTCACACAGGCATAAGTACAGTTACTATAGAAACCGCTTCCCCAAACGTTCCTCTAAAATAAATCAAGATTTCCATGAAACTAAAATAAGGCCACTTCTTTGCTGCATGACCATGTTTCATAGAAATAAATCACTTTCTATAATAAGTTTAAAGTTTTGAATTGTAAATCAAAAATGAAGAAAAAACAAAAGAAAAACGAAGTAAACGAAGAATTCCTTAAAAACCTACATTTGGACAACATATAGACTACTTTGATACAGCTAAGTGCAGCTTCTGTACAGACACACAAGACCTATTAATGAAGTCCAACATGTTTGTAAAATAATCAGGATGAATCATTTATCTTTGATGTGAAAATATTCCTGAACATCACCAAGAGACTTCAAGAACGACACAAACGAGAACAGAGGACTAGATCATCATAATAATTTAAATTGATCAGAATTCAGGAAAGTTGTTATGTGAAATCTTGTGAGATTCTGCCTTCATAAGAGGTGACATGGATCAACTGTCTGTTGGACTCATTGCAGCTCAGTGATATCTGTTGTTTTCTGTCTTAAATCCAGCGTACACATAACCTTACAGTGCACATCATTCATTTTAAGTTTCTCCCTTTATCAGCTCAGCAGGAGGATTCACTGTAATAGTCTGAAATCGTTACATGTGAGCACAGCTAAAATATGTTTTTGCTTTAACGCCTTGTGTCTCAGAGGGATTCACACCAACTCTCATGTACACACACACATCCTCACATCAAAAAGCATCTGTGTTCTCAGAACTTTTCCTCCCTAAAGCATAAATTTTCCACTTTACTGGCTTGTTTTAAGTTTGAGCAGACCATTACTGCCAAAATATTCACGTACAAGTAAACAAACTTTCAACTTATGCTCACGTCCCACCCCTACCTCCTGTAGTTTTACAAATCACCATCACTGCACACAACGCAAACTCAGATGCTAGATACCTGATGTTTAGTGTTTTTTTAATGAACAAGAGGTGTGTCTATTTACGTGTGAGGTGAATCTGTTTCACCTCCCTCTTGATGTCTACGGGATGGTGGTTGTTAGATCAGCGTTGTTGGAGGGACGGCCAAAGACGTCGTTCAGGAGTGATGAGTAGTTGACATTTTTCACTGATGGTTCTCCAGCATCAAACTTGACATTCAGGTCAAACTGGAGAAGATAGAAACACTGAAATTAAAAAACTTTTGAAGAAGATTCAGTGGTCATCGTCTCCTTTCTTTGAGAGATTTTTATGGAGTTCAGACAGTCTGAGCAGACTACTTGTGGATTAGAAGCCGCTGAAACAGAGAGAGCAGCTGGAAACCGTGACAGGGAGGAGTAAGCACTGTGTCACATACACACACCCAAACACACACACACACACACACACACACACACACACGCACACACACACACACACACACACACACACACACACACACACACTCATTCTCTCTTTGTTGTCATGCCATGGTATATATCTCCGCTGCTCACCTGTTTCTGCTTAGACTTGGCTGCAGCAGAGTATGCTAAATGAGACTAAATCAGAACATAGGAAAGATACAAATACAAGAGAGAAAAACTAAGCAGCTACTTCCTTCCTATTTGACCACCTCTAACGGTGTGTGTGTGTGTGTGTGTGTGTGTGTGTGTGTGTGTGGGGTGTACTTTTAATTGTCCTCTTTCCATTCGACCATTCCCTCTCACAGACTTGATTCTGTTTTTGGCTCTTGCATGCACTGAGTCATCGAAGATTTGGGTAAAATGTAGATTGATTTTTTTTAATTACCACTGTTTGAAAATCTGTGCACACACATGGTGAAGTCTGCTTTTCTAATTAACCCTCAGCTAAAAAGTGTTCTCCTCCTTCCTCCTTTCTGCTGCTCTTGTTTTATATATACAGTATGAGTGCTGTTTGTCTGTCTTACCTTTAAGGTGTCTTCAGACTTTACTGGAGGACTCGGATTCTCTAACCAGCTAAGACCAGCCAGGAAAGCGTGGTAGTCGATATTGTCCCCGTCTGCAAACCTACAGCACACATAAATCGGTTTAATCTGTTTCTAATGCAACATTTTTGACTGGTATTCAGCAAAATGAGCAAAACATTATTCACTGTGGTCTACCCTGATCTGTGCCTCTTACCTGCTGAGCAGTTCTCCCAGCAGCTTGTCAGGCAGAGGGAGGTGGACGGCCTTGCAGATGGTCCTCGTCTGTTTGGTGGAGAGACGTCCAGTTCTGGAGACACGAAGAAAAGCAGAGACAGAGGAATACAATGTGAGAAAAAAAGCACTGAATTATTAGCAGAGGATCCAGACATCAGGCTGCCTGCCTGTTTTTAATGACTTATTTGAATACATCTCAAAGAAAATAAACATACCCTTGAAGCTTTGCTCGTACCAAAAGGAAAACAGAAGTGAATTTAGGACTTTTGCAATTGCATGGGATCATTGTTTGGTTAATCTCCCCTCCTCCTTCATTAACTTTATCTGGAGGAACTTTTCTGCTGCTTTCAGTTACTTGAGGCAGACCAGGTCCCAGTTTGATGACCTGCTAGCCAAAATCAGTACCAGGATTTCTGATGGAAACCAAGTACCGGCGTTCTGCACTAAAGTCGACAGAATATGTCTGACTATGAACCCAAAATAAACAGATTTTACTGAGGTTTAATTACAATAAACAGGCTGAAAGGAGGCTGGAAGAACAACATCATGATGCTGATTCGTAAGAAGTCTGAATTTGAATTTGATATGTCAGGTCTGTCCGCAAGACGACATAAAAACGTAAACTCTTTTCTTTTTGGAAGGAGTTTGGATTAACCTTTTCTGATGGAATATCAGAAAAATCAAAACTCTTAACTCAAGTTCGGTTGTGAGGTGTGTGTGTGTGTCTGTGTGTAAGTGTGTAAGTGTGTCCGTTTGTGTGTGAGAAACAAAGGATGCCACAGTTGTTTTTCACGGTGATCCAGAGCCAGGTTTTCAAAATGTTCAATACTTTTATACTTGTTTACCGCATGTTTTGAGAGGAAGAGAGAGAGTGCAGCCTGCAATCTATGGTAATAATAAAATAATTGACCCTTTATTGTGTGCCATGCCTGACTTCTATTTTTGTTGCCGTGGTAGCCAAACAGGTATCAATATAATTGTTTTTTTAACTTGAATCATATCCAAGTATAAAAATCTGGTATTGTGACAACCCTCCTCCAGGGCCCTCTTCTTGTCATGCAGAGAGGTTAATGAACAGTCTAATTCTAACTGAGAGCTAGCTAAACCTCATGGCTCTTGTGTTAATCCAAAGACCCATGGTAAAGGTCTGCAGCATGAAGCATTTATGCATTAAAGATGTGGTTTTATTCTCAATAGGAGAAGACAAACATAAAGAGAGTAAGTGTGTGTGTGTGGTTCCTGTAGCCTGCAGAGCTAAATGCCATTCAGGTCTTTAGGGTCCATCTGGTTCCAATGCTGCAGTCTCACACTGCTGGAACTAATCGCTGTTCAGAGATATGGGGCCACCGGCTGCACGATTGATGTCTTGTTGTGACGCTGTGGCTGTGTGTGTATTTCTGCTGCAACACTGTTTGGTCCTAAGCTAACATCTGTGTGTGTGTGTGTGTTTGTGTGCTTGTGTGTCTGTGTGCATGCTTACTTGTGTCGGTCTTGGTGTGTGAACGCTCTGGCCATGGCCGGGAGCTCATCAAAGGGCTTCTTCTTGAGGAAGTCTTGAGCCACAGCCAGCATCAGACCCACGTCCACCGTAGGCCGCTCGACGCGCTCCGAGAAGCTTCGGCCCAGAACCAGAACCTCGTGCTCCGACAGGCCGCAGTCCAGACCCACCAACAGACCCCTGTGATGATTACAGGCACATAAATACAGAGAGAGAGAGAGAGAGAGAGAGAGAGAGAGAGAGAGAGAGAGAGAGAGAGAGAGAGAGATATATAACATTAGAGTCAGAGTAAGACATAGTTGAGTTTTTGCTTTGGTTATTTTTGCAGCGTTACTGTACCTGAACGACTCGTAGGGGATGACGCCAGCTTTGCCAGGGTCACTGAGAGTTAGGAACTTCCTGATCTCGCTCTGTTTCTCCTCAGGAATCGAACGTACTTTACTGATGATGTTTCCCACGTTTGCTTTGGGGAACTGTACACAAAATTCCGTCACCTTTAATCACATTCAGCAGTCACTAAAGTCAACGGGAGCTGTTTTCCTTTGAATACAATCAATACAATTTCCATCATTTCTGGGCTTCCCTATACTTCACCAACTAAAACACATTGAATAGTCAACATTCATCTAATCTGCAGGGATAGCATTTTTTTTTTAAAGTTTATAAACATATTTGATAATTCATGAGGTTTATAATATAGATTGTATTAGGGTTGTCACAATCCCAGAATTCTAAACTTCAGTATAATTAAAGTAAAAATCAAACTGAATTAATAATTATTTCAATACCATCCCAACAAAAATAGAAGTCCCAGGTACCCAATATCAGGTTAGCTTTAGAAACCTGCTTCATCCTTGAATACTGATGATCTCAGATACAGAGACCGGACAAAGAAATTAAAAAGTCACAGTGAACAAATACCTCTCCTTCTTTTCCCTCCCTACCTCCTCAGCATGTTGCTCCATGTAGCTAAAGGTGTATTCATCAGCATCCAGAAGCTGGAAGTTCCAGTTGTTGATGCAGACGGTGGCACCAACGTACAGATCCTGAGCGGTGAAGTACTTGGACATCTCACTCTTAAACCGCTCTTGACCCGGCTTCTTCACACGACCACGCTCCAGAAATTTACCACCAAGCCAACCTGGAGCGCCAACAGTGAGTGATCAAAGGATAAAAGAAGGATGGGTTTCTCATTGTTACACTTATCGTTGAATATTGAATTTGGACCCATGCTGTGCAAACCTACCAGACAAACTATTCATCTTAAACTGTAGTAAATGTGTCAAAACTTGATTTATATTGATGGGAATTTCCCTGAAAAGGCAGGTCGATGCACTCACTGTCATCTGTTCCATAAGTTTTTAAAGATTCTGGAGATGGAAACTGTATCTGATGATCTTAATGTTTGCCATGAGAGTCGTAGATTTGTGTATTGCGACTTGAAGGCTCAGGTCCAAACGTTGTTTTGTTTTTTACCTGAGTTCCTCTGCGGGCGCTCAAACACGCTGATGGAGTCGTCACTAAGGTAAAAGGAGATGATGAACATCCTGTCTCTGTCGAGGGGATCCCTGGTCAACATCTTGGCTCGGAAATTCAGCACATGACTGTCTAGGCCATATCTGGGGGGAGGGGGGCACATACACAATACACATAACTCAAACATCAGTGTGTAATTTGATTGTGGCTATGACTACGGGTCATCCAACCTGTCTTTCTCCATAAATTTGCGGAAATCTTTCTTGGGGGGTTGGGGCAGCAGGCTCTGGCAGGAGACCAGAGAGTCCTCCTCTGAGCCAAAGCCGTTGTAGGGGGGCACCATCCTTGGGGGCTTAGGGGCCTTGGGGGCTTTGTACTGCATCGGGGTGAAGTCCTCTAAGAGGGAGAAGGAGAGAGAGAAGACAAAACACTTAAAAGAAGAAAGGAGGAGGGCTGGAACGATCAGACAACAGCAGGTAATCCATCCATGAGGGTCT
The DNA here is from genome assembly GCF_963930695.1 of Labrus bergylta. NCBI lineage: Eukaryota > Metazoa > Chordata > Actinopteri > Labriformes > Labridae > Labrus > Labrus bergylta. The sequence goes on from NC_089207.1 coordinate 11,662,508, forward strand.
GACCTCTGACTGCTCAGAGTCAGACGGGACCCTCCATCACGGCGTTCTGTCACTGCCTGCCTTGCCTGCTTTACTACTGTGACTAATGCAGCCAGACCCAGAACCCAGGGTGGCAGACCGGTCCAGGACCAGCTCTGGTTTCTCCTGTGTGCCTCTCATAGTCCTCTGTGTCTTTAAATGAGGAGGAGAAAAAACAGCGCCGGAGGGCCGGAGTATCTGATGTCAGGCCGATGGTGGTGCTTAAACTCTGTAACTGGTTCTTATATCCATCCATCAAGGAGTGACTGAGACAACCAGAACATTATATTAGCTGTGACAAGCCTCGTCAAGTTTGAAAAAAGATACATAACTCAGAACATTTTAATTTTATTAACAGTAAAAATTAAAATACTCTCTGAACAAACGTGTCAACATGTGTACCATTTGTCTCAGTAGTGAGGGAAGGAAAAACTTCCTGCTGGTGCTTACTGCCCCCAAGTGTTCTTAATTATGTACTACAGAAAGGAGGACTGGCTAAAATGGTACTCTCTTCAGAAAATGAAAAGCCAGAGTGAAAAGTCTTCGTTTGATAAAGCTCAGACACAGGAGCTCTTTTTAAAAACCAGCAAACCTGAAATTAAATATGAAGCTTAACCTCAGGTCTCAGCCTGCCTTCATTTCTTAAAAACTTGTGTTGCAATAGAAGATGCTATGATGTGAAAACAAACCTGACTTTGTCAATTAAGTTTCATATTATTTGTCATATATCTGGGTTTAGATGGAAAGATAAACAACATTTTATTTTACTGTTACCCAATGTTTCACTTTTTGAAGACTACCGGTAAATGAGTCTTTAAAAATGTTTCCAAGCTGGATTTTCTGTCTGGAGAGGAAACATACTTTTTATATTAATAAACAAAAATCAATCAATGTAATGTATTGGTTACCTATGCCATATTTGGAGCGATAGTATTCTTTGGTGAAGTCGTCACAGTGGGTGATGAGCACTCTGCGGCCCCACACGTTCACCTCCCGTCCCACAGCAAGATCACAGTCTTTGTAAAATTCGTTCTGGACCCCTGAAGGCTGCAAGAGAGAGAGAGGACAAATAGGGAACTCAAGGTCAAACTGTTTAGAATTTAATCAAACAAACATTAATGAACAGTAAATATTTAAAAAATTGATACCTGTTTTACTAACACGGCAACAAAAATAGAAATCCTAGACACACAAAATTGAGAACTTTCTTGTTTTCAGTTAACAGTAAATGTAAGCAAATTCCTACACACTGTCTAAATTGCACAAATTAGTTAGCAAGATTTCGGAACAGAAACCTTGCCAACGTGTTTGTTCAATCTAGAACTGAACAAACAAAATAGGAATTTGCTTACAAATTTTGATGGTTACATCCCTCTCCTAAGAACCTGTTTTATGAAAAATATGTTTTCTTAAAGTTTTGGCAATTTTAAAAACAACTGTTCATTAAACAACAGGGATTGTATAATTTAAACCATAGTGTATCGAAAAGTATCAAATTATCAAACATTATGACAACCTTGCTTGCATCTTCTGTCAAAACGGTGTCCAGGTACCAGCAAGCCAAAAGTGTGTGGACATCAGTGTGGACTAAATATGAGTATTAAACATCCTATTCCAAAACTATCTGCAGTGTTTCAATTTCTGTAGCCACTGTTTTGAAAAAGGCAGCCTACAAGTTTTTGTTGACTCCCATTAAACCCCAACCAGTGATCCAGAGGAGGTGCATTCTATGTAAGGCCTGTCTCACAGTCTGTGTCAAAGTTTATCTAAAAGGTTGTGGAGCAGGTTGAGGGCAGAGCTCTGTCTTTGCTGATACTGAAGTCAGAAAAGTATTTCTTTACGGATTTGTAGTTTTGTGTAAAGGTGCAGCAGTCTGCTGAAAAAGGAAAGGTCCTTCCCTGGACTGTTTACACCCAGTAGGAAGCACATTTTTGTCAGAAATAGTTTTCTTGATTCGATATGGCGACTTCTCAGATGCAATACACCTCCCTCTTCTATCTCCTTTACTGTCATTGGTATATTTTTGTATTAAAGCAAATGGTGAGAGAGTATAACATACAGGACAGACGGGACATACATTGAGACTGTCCAGTATGAAGCGTTTTCCCTGACTTGCTGAGGCGAACACGTTAAGCACTGTGCGGTCCGTCACCTCTCCAGGCTGCTTCAGTTGGGCGGGTCCAAGCTGCAGAAAACAACATACCAGCACATTAAATATGATATCCCACAGAACTGAGCATTATTCTGCATGCAGACATGTATGCACACATCTGGTGAGAGAGATAAAGTAATACAAATTATAGAGAGAAAAGAGAGAGAGAGAGAGAGAGAGAGAGAAAGAGAGACATCTAACATCATAAAGAGATAAAGCTGAGAAGTGATGGATGTGTTGGTGATTTCCAATTGGACGGTTAATTTTGGTCAACCTTTAGGACTGACATTTAATAAAAGGCATCAGAACAAACTAAATTACTGGTCACACACACGCGCACAGACACCGCATGCATGCACACGCACGGCCACACACACACACACACACACACACACACACACACACACACACACGATTGAGGTCTGGCTGTCTTTCAACATGAATTAGGCTTGAGTCAGTAACTGGAGGAGAAAGCCAAAATGCTCTGGGGGGACAGGATGCTGCAGCAGGTCTGTCAGGCTGAATGAGGTCGGGGGGGGGGGCTGCTTGGAGGAAAATGAAAAGTCACTGAACCATACAGAGAGGCATTGCCAGCCATTTAGTTTGTAATAACCAGCTCTAAATGTAAGACACTGGAATGGACATAGAACAGAAAGCCCTGCTTTTAAACAACAGGGTCCCACATCCAAACTGGGTCCTATTTGATTTACATTTCATGTTGCAATCGTACCAATATAATTTGTATACAGAGTTATTTAGCCTCCTTGTAAAGATGCGATTAAGATCTGACACATTCGAAATGCATGCGGAACACATATACTGTACTTCTCATGGTTAAAAAGTTAAGTGTTTGACATTTATATATTTCATACAACAAGGCAGTTGAAAGAATCTCAGAGAATCAGAGAAAAGAATCCATCTTTTAAACATATCGAGTGCCCCAGGTACAGAGGCTCTAGTCCTCGAGGCAGGAGGATAACCTGTGGCTCCTTTCCCACATGTAATTCCCCACTCTCTCTGTCCTTGATTTCTGACTCTATCCACTGTCCTATCTCTACAATAAAGGCATAAAAAGCCCCCAAACAAACAAAGAGTCCTCCATCACCCCCAGTCTCAGACACACCTTTTGAACAGATCATTTTGTGGTTCCTCACCTTAGGTAGTTTGCTGCGGTGCAGGAATTTGGGCACAGTACCTCTCCCAGGGATTTCTGAGATAACCTCTCTGATCTCGATGGTGTCATCGGCCAGGTAGTAGTGCAGTACGAGCTCCCGGGGGTCCCCGAACATGTTCTCTGTGTCGTCCCAGAAGCAGAAGAAGCGCAGCACTTTGCAGTCGTAGTCCAAGAACTGCTTCAGCGTGTCACGCCTCTCATACGGCCGAAGAGGCTTCATACTTTTTTCAATCTGGACCAAGGATTGAGTTAAAGTAAAGATAAGAACATATTAACAAACAGATAAAAGGCTTAATTTTTTTTCAAGGGCTATTTGTCATGCATCTAAACATCAGTAGGTCTGTTTGTGATGCCCACCTGTTCCCGGAAGTTGCTGTAGGGGTCATCAGGTACAGATATACTGTCATTCACACTCACTCCCAGTCTGGTGAGAAAGTTCCTTGAGAAAGAGTCACAGTCGGTCACAGTGAAAGTGCGTGAGTGCAGCACCATCTGTTGGTTGATGTTGAAATGAAAAATATTGTAGAATTGGTCATCATCCGGTGGAGGCAGGGGGATACGCTGGCGACGAATAAATATTCCTGTCATACAAAACAAACACGCAGTGATGGTAAGTGGCAGCTAATGTCAAATATGGTCATTGCATCATAAATGGGCTGAAACCTGCATGCAAGTGTGCACATGAAAAACAAAACACTTCCTTTGATATCACAGACACCTTGAGGGATGCCGCTGTTCTTGCACTCTGGCTCCACCACCTGAATGGTGTCATCCTCCAAGTAGAAGTAGATTTTACACTTCCTGATCCTGTACGTCTCAGTTTGGGCCTCAGGCACGGCTTCCTGGAAGTATGCATCAAAACACAGAGCCTGACGGGGAGAGGGGCACGTTGTCAATAGAGTTAATCAAAATTATTACATTTTAAAGACTTTCTAAAGCATTTAAAACAGAAATATGAAAACATTATTGCTCATCAATTTGTTGTTTGCCTGAATAGGTAAACATAGTACACTGCAACATTCATTCATGTTCATTACTTTGAAAGGTTTTGACACCAAAGGATTTAGAATGACACAATCCCTGTTGTTGTAATTATTGATAAAATCAAAAATTAAAGAATCATAAAAAAATAATAAAAAAACCTTCAGTCATATTGAAACCAAATGCTGCAACAAGAGAAAGATAGAAAGCACTGTGTAAATTTGCATAAAATGTGTTGGCCACGTTTTGGTACCAAAACATTGCCTAAGTATTTATGCAATTAACACAGTGTGCAGGAGTTTACCTGCAAACTTTGCAAATCAACACAAGACATTACACAATATTGGGTACCTAGGAGTTCTACTTTATTGCTGTAGGTATCAATATTTTTTGATTTTTACCAGCATCACATCTTTAGTTTAAAGTTTTGGTGTTGTGACTACCTTTTTAGGGGGACTGAGTGCTTTAATGAGCATTAGTGTGAAAAAAATATGATGTAAACATGTCAGAGTTAACATTTACATCTGTAGTTCCCAGGTAATCAGATCTATATCCTGCGCTTTACTTTGAGACATAACTAGAACTACAGATTTACATCTTTCCTCTGTGTAATGAATGTACTTTTAAAGCCATGGCTAAATATTCATTACACATGTTATCAGTTCATGTGATGTAATCAGCCATCTATACAGTTTGTATTCTACAATTCTACAATCTCATTTAGCAGAGGCTTTTGTTGAAAGTGCTATATCTGAGAGTATGTCAACTTGGACAAAGAATGGAGAGTATGGAGAACAGGCAAAAAAGGTGAGTTCAAAGACAGCACACCTGTTTGTCGAAGGCCAGCCATGCTGGTAAATCACTGCCCTGTCCTTTGGGGTAAACAGAAAAGTTTGGTTTAATCTTCTGGCCATATAACAGCTCTCCTCCAATGCCCAGCTTCTCCAATCCCAAAAACATTGGGACTCCGTCGGAAACAGCGAAATGCTGAGATTTATGAAAACTTTCTTTCCACAGCTGCGGCACACAAGGGAGGATAGGTTACAGTCTGGCACTACACACTTCTAATTCAAAGTGCATACACAGGAGGAAGTATAAGGGTTAGTGATTACTTAAGCATACACTTCTACTACAATTTCATGAAATAAAAACTTACATTTAAGTATTTGCATGTTATGTTAGGCCTAGAAAGACATGTAGGACTGGAAGATACATTTTATATTCAGTGCTGTTTAGCTCATTAACAAGCTTGGGAAGGCTTCTTCTCCACACTTTAAACCACTTTAAAGTAAAAGTATCAACACGAAATGTTTAAAAGTTAAAAGTCATAGTCTTGTTACCTATTCCTAGTCTTACTTACGTAAAAATACTAACATTTTGATCTGTTTGAAATGCTCATTATACATTAAGTCCCCGGAAGTGTATCTGACATCTGGATGGTTATAGATTAACTGATGTGTTATATTTAAGTTTTTCTTGGCAGCGATTTGGTCAACATTGATTGAATTCAAACAACTATTGTCTGTTAGGTTAGGTAGTTCATAAAAAAACATCCCAAAGTGATCATTAGTTCAGTAGTTTATCTAAAAGTCTGCACCAAGGCTTAAGCATTATTTATTGGATAGAAAACTACAATGTTTTCCACTAAAATGTATTACACTTCAGGTATAAAGTGAATATAATGGATATTCTCAAGTAAAGGACAAGTAGCCTTCTATAATACATAATTAAACACACTTCAAAAATTAAATTAGTTTAAGCAATTCCCAAGCCTAAAACTTTATTTTATATCTTATTCTGTCGTATCTGTTGTCTTGTTATAGAAACTAGGGCCGCTATTCAATTTGTTTAAACAAATACAATCAGCTTTAAGTTGCCACCTAACTAACCGTCTTGTATCTATTAAGCTAACGTACGTGCTAAAGCTCACCTATATTTATCTAACAGTCGTCGTTTGTTCGTGATAAACCCAATAAAACTCGCTTACCTGTTTATTGGGAGAATTCCCGGGTAGAAAAGGCAAAGCCATGGCTTTTAATATTTGAATAAAGTTGCGTGTTTCTTCATAAAACTCAGCAGCTGTAAATTCCCAACGGCCTGTTTTTGGTTACCATGGAAGCGTGTATTAGCGGGCGTCTCTTAGCAACGAGCAAAAAGGCCGTGGCGAAGTAACAAGATTATTATTATGATATATTCCTTTACATTATATATAATATTTATTGTATTTACATTATATTCCACGTCGTTTTAATATAATACACGATTTTAAATACATTCAAGGTTAAATGTAATTCTTATTTATCACTGTAAGACTTTAAAGTCCGTAAGAAAGGATAAAAATACAACATATACCACCAACAGCATAAAATGTCATGAGTAAAATTTATGTAAAATCACTTAAAGTTGAAATTAAAATTGGAAAAATGTTCAGGAAATTGCACAATAAACATAAAATAAATAAGGAACGAGTTCGCTGATTTTCTTGATTTTATTAGTACTTCAAACGTACATAGTAGACACAGTCTTCAGTACTTTAAGCATCAATTTACTGATGATCAAGGTCAATAAAAACAGAGATACAGGGGAGTCTGACATAACCCATCAACATGCACCTGCAACTCTACAATGAAAGGCAAAACAATCTAGTCTCTTTCAGCATTTTAACCATAGTGGTGATTTATTAAGATGTCTGGAATTGAAAGAGAGAAAAACTGGACTGATGATATCCACCTGCCATGTGAAGGTCAATTTAAATCTACTCATGTTTGAGTCAACTTAAACGTCCACAACATGTGGGCAGTAATAGTGCATAATCTTTTGATGTGTTTCAAAATCAAATTGGTAAACAAAAAAATAAATAAAAAAACTACAACAATTCAATGGCTTCTAAAATTCAATTTGCATGATATGTTTTTTATTTGGCCTGCAAAGTGGAGTTTTTTTTAAGTAGGCCATTCTGGTTTAATCAATAAATCCCACAGTGCTCTTCACAGAGGTACAGTTTGACAATAGACATTTAGATGTGCAGCTTTAACAGAGACGCATAGCTTAAAGCTACGATCACAGATTGGTTGTTTGCTATTCAAAACACCTCCAGAAAGGGTTTTACTCTTTCCTTAAAGCTTTCATTACATCCCAGAAATACAGACGCTTCTTATTTGGCAGATCCTAAGAGGCAAGGCCGAGCAGGAATCCTCCGATGAATCCACTCGTGACGACAATGTTTTTCTTCACAAACTCTTGGGTCTAAAACACACACACACACAGTATGGTTCATGACATTTTTTTACAAGCCGTTACAAATGGACTTGAGCAGAAATGAACAGCAAAAGACAATAATTTAAGAAATATAATTTGTGCAAAAGTAGTGGTCTATGTAGTGTGGTTGTCAAATGTTCTATACTTTAATGTACCAAAGCTTTAAAAACAAAAAACTACACTTTAGATAAAACAACAATCTGCTTTATATGAATGATTGATGGTATCGATAAGTGGTTGCCAACGTGTTTGTGCAACTTAGACAGTGTGCAGGAGTTTCTGTTGATTTAAAAAAAAGAATTATCCAAGACTGGTTGCCTAGGACGTCTATTTTTGTTGCAGTGGTATCGAAACAGGTATCGATAGCTTTCTTAAGTTTAAAAGTCTGGTACCATTACAACTGTTGTGAGGATGTTGCCCTGTATTATGAACAGGACATTTGTGAAAAGTTGTATTTGGATGGAAGCAGACGTTTAGCATTTCAACATAATCATGTGTGGTTCATCAGTGTAACAGGATAAAGAAAGAGACTGATCATGAAGCTCTGATTGCACTTTTCTTAACAATCCAAACAAAGGAACACGATTCATTGTTATTGTTTTTGTCTCGGTTTGTCTCCATCTTTCTCCTTTTCCGGCATCACCTTCTATCTGACTTTTTAACACAGCCTACGCAGACGGCCGTTCATCATGGGTCTGGTTCTGCTCGAGGTCTCTGCCTCTTAAAGACAGTTTTTCCTCTCTACTGTAACTTTGCTAAACGTTGCTCAGTGCTCATGATTGATTAACTTTGGGTCTAGTGAGAACATTTGTTATGAATATACAAATAAAGATTAGTTGATTGATTAGCTGATTGAGACTGAATTCTCACCTTCTCCATGAATGTGTTCAACTCCGGGCCCGCTTGATTGGTTCCCTTCTTTAGTTGCTTCTTTGCTTTGTTGACATCCTTCTCTACTCTCTTCCAGTCCACCTGGATGTAGCCACTATTGTTTGCTATCTGGAGAAGAAGTCAGGCAAATGAAACACATGAGAAGCACATTCACCAGAGTGTTATCTATATTTATCATTTATTTTAAAATGCAACAGTTAAATCATGGAGTATTTCAAATGGAACAACGTCAAAACTCTCTGACTGAAGCTTCTTAAACAGGAACGTTTTATGGTTTGCTGCTAAAAAAAAAAAAAAAAAATGTGTTTGTTGGCAAAACAAGATATTTTATGAAGTTGTCTTTTGCGTAGGGAAATGCTGACATGATATATTCTGGGTCAAAATAGCTAAAAAAGAAGCAACAGATAAATCAAAATAACTTGGTGAAGCAACATTACCTGTAACAGCAGCAGGCCTCCTCCTACTGATGTAGCAGCAACTTTCCCCACCTTCTGAAACAGGTATCCTGCACACCTAAAGTCAGGCGAAACAAAGCATTAAAGTAAATCTAAAAACAATGAATGACTCTTGCTGCATTTAAAATGATAACTGTAGGATTTGCATGTCATGAACGGCCACACACTCAACGTATACGGAGGACCAGTGTGATGGTGTTGTGAACTACAGGTACACGCTATAAAGCTGTAGTAGTGCACCAACAGGTGTGGTTGTTTGCTTGTACTTTAACTACATGTGTATCTGGATATTGTTTTAACAGAAATACTTTTTATTTTGATTCAACACTGCATCTCCTCCGTAAACGAACCCCTTTGACAAGCCCCGCCCACCTTTCTTGTAAAATCCCGAACAATGTGAAGGCCAGAAAATTGATGAGTCATGTTTTGATTATTGCTATTTATCTGAAAATTCATGGAGAAAATGTTGCAACGACTACAGAGCCTACAGTGCCAACAGAGAAATCCTGCTGATGCAGCACTCCCTCCTGGACTCAGGTTTCAATAAGGCAGGTGTCCGTCTGATGACTATGTACAAAACACAAGCTGACTTTATTTACTTTTCACATGAGCATTGAGGGATTTCTTTTTTTTTAATCTACGTATAACCTGTGAACGAGTAGCCACTTAATGTATTACCATTCACTGCAGCCATGACTACTTTCTATTACTTTTATTTCTGTGAAATGTAGATGAACAATGACGGAGATCTTTTTCCAAAGTTGTTACAAACACCTGTTTTAAGTTAAACAAACTAGGTAGCTTTGCTATAGGCACGGCACATTTGTTTATATAGCACACACTAAAAGCAACAAGGCAAGAAATGGACTTGAGCTTGTATATTTATTTTCTAGTCTTCTGACTGCTCAAAGTGCTTTTACACCGCAGGTCACACCTACACATTCACACACTGATGGTAGAGGCTGCTGAGTAAAGAGTCCATCAGAAGTAACTCATCCATTCATACACATTTATACGCCGCTGATGAAGCAGTGGAAGCAACTTGGGGTTAAGTGTCTTGCCCAAGGACACATCGGACATGTTGCTGCAGGAGCTGGGGATCAAACCCCACAACCCTCCGGTTGAGAGATGTCCGATTCTACCAACTGAGCCACAGCCACCCCAAGCTTGTACTTTTAATTAAGTACAAGCTTTACTAAAAGACACACCCACTCCACCACATGCCTACCCTTTAGCTGAAATCCTAAATCTTACCAAGTAGTTTTGGTGGTTAAATCTAAGTGACCTTAGGAGCACCTGAACGCATCACAATGCATTCCCAATGAGTATATTTACCATCCACTCACTCCCCCGATGGCTATCTGTGTAGCCACTGAGTATTTCTCTGCTACAGGTCCGGAGTTCTTCCCGAACAGGCGGTTCCACCATCTCTGTCGTTTGGCATATTCTGTCAGGTCCACCACCTTGTCGTAAATCTCCTCCTCCAGCTCTTTACCTACATGCAGAAATACAGTCAGCGTATACCAGTAACACATACACAACACTGTATACAGTACTACAATAATCCCGATCCAATTACAGAACTGTATCAGTTAAAATGATTATATCACCGAGGAAAACAACACTGCAGAGTGAGCTACGAAACCTCCACTGTACGCTAAAGTAGAAGTAATTAAATGATCACAATGCATTCACGTAGTGACAAAAGCGAAACAGGTTTTGGCTGACTTGGGACGTGTAATGTGTTACTCCGTTTTAGCCATTACTTGCTTTCTAGATAGAGTGATATAGATTTGATTTGATCTATAAAATAAAAAAATACATTTGAGTAGCATCGTCCATGTCGATATAAAGCTCTTGAACGCATCTAAAGATGTGATCTTTTCTTGAAGAACAACCTCGAAACTGCGGAGTCGGGACCATCCGAGGTGCACTTGAATGCAGCATTAGCATCATAAGACAAGTGAAGCTAAGCGACGGTGGAAAAGTTAGCTGTTAAAGCTGCGTCATAACAAACCCAGTTACAACGGCGGGAAGACACATTTTAAAAGAGCGCAATCTCAAAGTAAAACTTTAGAAACATGTCCTGAGTGCAGTACGTACTTAAACTAGCCCGTGTCCCGATCTAGACAGAGATGTAGTGACTTTAAAGGCCTGCTTACCCTTGTCGCGATTCGCCATTTTGAAATGCCTGTCCTCAGTTGCCTGCACGTTCAGCGTCATTTGCATAATTTTGACGTTCAAAGTAAAAGAGAAACCCAGACACACACACACACACACCGGGGCAGGTCCGTCTACACCGGGATGTTATCTGTGCAATAATCGTAAAAAGTAATCTCAAGTTTGCACAAGAACAACTTCCATATTGTTAATAATTCGGCTTTGGTAGACTAGGTTTATTCATGCACAAAACTCTTAAATATGAGAACATTTAAAAATTTGCCAAGTGTGAATGTGTGTGAACCTATACTCTGTTTCAAGAATTGAAGAAGCCTCTGCATTTCTTTGACTTTAGGAGTTTGCACATGTTCCCAGTCATGAAGAAAATGTGTCCTGTGCAGACCATTGACTGCAAATAAAACCTTCTTTATACAGTCTTTGGTGCAGACACAGAACCCCACAAAAAAAGAAAAGAAAAATCTGTTCATATAGCCTAACATGCATTCAAACTAATTGGGACATTTATTAATTTAAAAACATTTGCATATGGAAAAGACATCAAACCTTTGAATCAACTGCTTTTCTACTTTATCACTTTAGTATTTTCATTATTTCAAACAAAATAAAAATGTGGAGTTAGTCATTCTTAGTAAGTGTTCGTTGATCTGCAATCAGATATTACACGTCTAAAAAATTTGGGAAATAAAAAGAGAATAGAGGCTTATACTTTTTTGTCCACTTTTGCATTCAATGGAGGAAATGTGTCTTTGGGATATGTGCTCAAATATTATGACTTTATTATTATAACTAGAGGCTATGCCATTTAAAAAAAACAAGGGAATACATTCAAACAAGATGGCACATTTACAGAGTACTAAACACACTTACAAATACATATATATAATATAAACAAAATAAAAACCAACACAATAACTAAAGCAAGTCCAGTTCTTCAAGTAAACACTGAGGCGGTGTTAAATAATAATAAGTGTTGTGTAGTATGAGATATAGCAGGCTGACTTTAAAGTGTCCTTACTGTATAAGATAGTACATGACAACTGAGTGTTTTTATTTGCAGAGTGGACTGTGCGTCTTTTTCTGTAATCATGTTTTCCTGTGAGAATGGTTTGGAAATAAATAAGGGGAGCGCAGTGTTGGCAGATTAAATCATGTATCAGCAGGTTTGTTATTCAGCCTAACGAGTAGTATGCCTCTTTGAACAAAATAGTGTAAGGTTGTTAAACTTTTTCTATACCACATGTTTGTAAATGTTATTCTAATGATCAAGAGAATCAAAAAGTATCAAAGCTTTATAAAAAGAGAATTGCAGGCAGTCAACATGTGTCTAACTACACAGATGGCAATGTTTCGGCAGCCTACGAGAAAAATGCCAATTCATGTGTTGCAATTTAGACATTTCTTAGGAGTTTGCCTGCTACTTTTGGTGGTCAGAAACAAGAAACTACCTATTATTCAATGTCTAGGACTTTTATTGTCATTGCCGTGGTGTCGAAACAGGACTTGTTATCGTTTCGTTTTTATTAGAATACAATATAAGTTCAAAACTCTGGTCCCCACACAGCTACAATAATGCTCTAACAGCAGAAACCCCTGCATAGAGCAATTAGACATATACTAAGCAAATGTATGTACACAGCACAGGGATAAGAATATAGACCTATGTAGAATTCACAGAAGAAACATTGTGAAGATTAGACCTGTACAAATGAGGAGTAGATCTAAAGTTGCACAGCAGCATTTATATTGTAAGGTACAGCAGTGTCTGAAAGGAGGTATTTTTGAATGTGTATGTGCAACAACTTAAGGTGCAATTATGCTAATATATTATTTGTCAACGTATCAAGAAAATAAACAGTACTGTTACATTATCATGATGGAAATAAATAGTATTCAGAAAGGCCAATCTATCTATCTGTCTTTCTGTACTGTATTTGTGCAACGTTGCAACAAGCCTGTATTGACAGCCGCCCCCAATAGAGATGTGTGACAGCCTATTTCAGCCAATAAGCTGATTAACAAGGCAGTTACGTAATCACAATATGTTACGACTGGCCAATCACATGCGCGGAGGCGGGTCTTGGAAGCCCGTTTCGGTGTGTGTGAGCGCGCGCGTGTTCTCAACGTTCGAAACACATCAACTGGAGACAGTCACGTGGGTGCGAACGCCGGCAGCGGATTGGTTGAAACGGGCGGAGGGCGTGTCCACGGTGGCGGCGTGCGTTTGCCTCTAATGTGACACAATTACAACAACTTTGAGCCGATGGTTGGGGAAGTTTGCGATATTATCAAGTAACACTCCCTCCAAAAACTCCAACACCCCATCAACTCCATGCACACACTGACACTGGAATACACGCTTTGTTTGGATGCACAATGAGGAGTGTGGAAGGTAACTTGAAGGGATCATTTCCTTGAGGATTTGGCAAGAATTACGCTACGCCCCTGCTGTTTTAGTCCCCGGATAGCTGAGCAGCGGATTCGGCTGTTTCTTTGCATTCTGCTCGGGAGTTGCTCGGTTCCGTCGGTCGTCCCCGTTTCTTTCCCATGAAATCGTGCGGAGTGTCGCTCACAGCCGCTGCCTCCTCTGTTGCTGCCCGGAGTCTCGGCGTTGCTGGTAATGACGAGGAGAAAATGGCGTCGACCGAAATCGAAGAGGACTTTCCGAAGCTAACAACGCAAGAAAAAGAGAGCCTGGTCGGAACTGACAGGTTAGATAATCTATTTCGCGAAGCGGTCTCACTCGCTTCTTTTTCTCCCGTGCATATTTTTCTTCTGAGAGTTTTAAAAACAACACATACGATATGATTGCCTCTAAGTAACACGGAACCGCCTGCGTGTTGTCTGTCCTTCTACTTGCAGTTCACTGTTTGGGCTTCAAGAAGATGGCGCCAGAACGAAGGCCTTGCTGTTAAAGGTATGTCACAGGACTAGGATCACAGCCAGCCTCTCTCTCTGGGGTTATTACATCTCCCCTCTGATTAGTGCATATCCCACCTGAAAATCAGCGGTGCATGTCCTGCAAAAAAAAAAAAAAAAAGCGTCACATTTGCCCAACTTTTGCACACGCTGAACCAGCAGATGTCTGTGGAAGGAAGCTCTCTGTTATTAGAGGTGTTGATTGTTTGCAGACACATCTTTGCGCCTGCCATGCAGAATATACACCGTGCCAGTAGATTTTATGCAATGTGCCAAAAAAAAAAAAATGTCGAAACAGGCCCCTAACTCACAGCCACCCTGCTAAAATCAGCAGTTATGGAGAGAATTGCTACCGTGCTATGTGATGGCTTTTCGTAATCTGTTTGAACTGTTTGTAAGAAAGATAAACGCGTGAAAACAACGTGAATGCAGTGGCACTGAAGGAGAGAAAGGGACGTGTGTTAAAAACGATTGTTACTTCTCATTTAAATGTGGTCGAGCTAAAGCTAACACCTAGCCACACAGCTGCTACGCGACTTGCAAAAAGTATGACAGTGCATCCGCGTAGGTGGACGTGTGTGCACCTTTTTATTTTTTTTACGACTGTCTAAAGCGGCGGTGTTAACTTTGCAGACTTGTCTGTGTATACTGCAGCCACCACCATCTGATCTGAGTTTGGGTTGTGCGTCAGCTCACTCTGTTAGCATGTTAGCATGCCAGCTGCCCAGCGGTTTTCTGTCTCCTCCACACTCGCACACAAAACTGAAGCAGTGCCTCTTAGCCGACCTTATGAAGGAGAGGGGGGGGGATAACAAATTCTAAATTACTTATTACAGTTGCAAAGTAATGGCTGCTTTGAATCGGAACAAGATGGCGGGGATTGGAAGAAAATAATCTTAGCAGCGAGGGGTTTTGCTAGCGTACTAGCATTAGTTGCTAAGCTAATCACCATTCTCGACGTCTAGTGATGAAAGCTCTGCAAATGGGATGATGTGAGCCGGTGTAATGCCGAGAAATGCATCCCTGCCAAGAGTTGCATGCTCGCGGAAGTATCAGAAAACGGTATTAATCTTCTGTCTGTGATGATAAAGTATGTGAAGTTTTAACTTAAAAGAGAATGAAGTGCCCTTATTCTGTAGATTTAGAAGAAGCATTTTCATCAGCATGTGTGAACATGACCTGCAAAAAAAGAGTTTGACTCCTGCGAGGTGCATGCAACTATTGGCAGGGATGCATTTCTGAAAAGCATGCCTGCAGAGTTGCATGCACCTTGCAGCACAGTGATAAATATCACAGACACTATTTTTTTTTTTGTAGCCGAATTTGTGCATCCATCCCTAAAGTCCCTCTACAGACACTTTAGAGTCAAACGCTCTTTGCAGGTCATAATTACGCAGGCTGATGAAGAACAATGAGGACACTTAACATTTATTAAGTCTGAACTCAAGATGCTTTTGTCATCACAGAGCTGCCCCCAGAAAGACATACAGTTTTTAAAGTGTCCCCTGAGGTGCATGCACTTCTCAGCGGGCTTGTTTCTCGGCACAAAGACTCTAAACAATATTGCAGTTTTTATTGTTTTCCGACAAACACACGTGGTTGACTCGCTAATCACATCTGCGTGGCTGCATTGTGCTCTATAGAGGCTCATTTTGTTTATCAGTAGTTTACCCTGACATGTTCAGTAAATGAGCATAGAGCTGTTATTACGCAAAACGGCTGCGAAAACACATCGCTATGGGAGTGTATCTGTAAGCTGTGCATGATCATCAACTCTAAGGCTGTGTTCACACTGCAGCCAAAAATGACCTGACTGTCTTTTGTTTTTTTTTTGTTGCTGATTTGTTTACGACAGTGTGAACAACATAAGTCACACTGCATCTGATATTCTAAAATCAGATGTGGGCCCCTTTCGTATTTGGATCCCCACTGGAGTCTGATACAGGCCACTTTTAAAATCAGGATCGTGAACAGCTGAGCAAAAATAATCCGATCCGAGCCAAAACTCAGCATTTAGCAATATTGCTTGCAGGGTGAACACAGCCTAAGAAAGCAAAGCTAGGTTTGTCATTATATTTTTGTTCCATACCTGAGGTCTTCCTGCCTTTTGGTTAAACTTTGTATTCTTAATTTCCGTTGTGTAGCATGTGTTTAACTGTGATGATATGTTCTTTGCCCCTCTGTGCAGGCTGTTAGCTGCTACAACGCCCTCATCCTGAAAGCGGAGGGCAAAGTGGACCCTGACATTTTCTGCCAGCTGGGACACTTCAACCTCCTGCTGGAGGACTATCCAAAAGGTGATAGTCTCCATGTGTACGCCAAGGGCACGGGGAAATGCCACAAAATATGGTCACAAAGAATTTTCTCAAGTCTTATCTTCTGACAGAAACCAGTTAGACATTTTTAAGGCTCATTTTCCTATTATTTCATAGTGGTAGCGCTCTGCTGTGCTTACACAACGTTGAAACACAATGTGAATTCACAGGCTGGGCTTTAAAAAAATGATGCAGTGGTGGAATCAGTATTAATGTACAAAGACGTGATGACAGCTGGGCTTGTTTCGGAACTTTTGCTTAATAAAAAAACAGTTGAAAAGGGCTTTAATGCTCTTTAGAGGCTGCGGTTATGTGTCTTGCCAATGGACACATTGGACATATTGCTGGGGATCAAACCCTCAACCTTTTGGTTCGAGAGACAACGACTCTACCAACTGAGCCACAGCCACCCCCAATGTCCTGCTTCTTCTTTTGATAACCCAAATCTTTACCTCAGGAGGACATATTAATTACTTCCTCATTAGAATATTTAATTCATCTTGTTTTGCCTTCCTTTGCTTACTGTGAGATTTAAAACAGTTTCAATGAGAAGTATGAGGACTCATTTGATGTGTGCTCTTCTTATCTGCCTTGTGTTCTGTAAAAAAAAAACAAACAAAAAAACTGCTGAATCCTGTTGACAAAGGATCATTCTCATTCAACCTTTTGTGCTCATCTTTTAAACATTCCCGCTGTGAAGTGTTGGAGTGCAGCTGAGTTGAATATCTGAAGTGTTTTCTAAGTGTGTATTCTCTCTCTTTTTCTCCCTCAGCGTTATCGGCATACCAGAGGTACTTCAGTTTACAGTCAGACTACTGGAAGGTGAGTCCTGATCGTCACCTTTAAGACCTTTTTACAGAAGCTTTTGTGCTGGCTTTTCATTGGTCCACATGCTCTTCATTCAAACACATTGCAGCAAACACTGTGACACATTATCGAGTCTCTGGGATGTCACACGGACGTCAACACGCTGCGTCCTCCCCTGTGCTTCTCTCCAGGGCGTTTTTTTTCTTCCTAAATGCAACAGCTGGAACTGTCAAAAAGCGTCTGGTATCACCATGGCAACAGCAGGCATGCCTTGTTGACGTGTCCTATCATAAATGATATTAACAAGTAATGCACAGACTGCCCACACAGGACATCGTCAGGTTATTAATGAAAGTAGTGAGGACCTAATGAACAGTCTCGACCAGGTTAGCTTTGCAAAGTAAGAAAGAACGGTGATGTTCAACCTGGCTCAACAGACCCGATTTCCCTTTACACCCTTCAGTAGAAGTCCTCTTTGTGTTTTTGCAGCATTAATGCTGATCGCTGACGCTGCTTCTCAGTCGTCTTCGTGCTCACTGACACTCAGTGGAGGTAGCTGCAGGGACTCAAGCCGACCATGATGTCACATTAGGGCTGTGTTTTTCAAACAACCTCATAGTATGATGTGTTTCACGGTCCGGATCGTGATGGGTTCTTGTATTTTTATCTTGAATTTCTCCACCAGGGATCAATAGATTTGTATTTTATTTTGACCGTTCAGAATTGACTACAACCACTGTTCTTTATTGTGGAGAATAACAGCAGAGTCATCTTTTTAAGGCTCCAACAACTTAAAACACTTAAAAATCCAGGTCCTCAGAGATCCTAAAAGTGATTAAAAAATCTCTGCTTATAATCCCAAAGCCTTTAAAAATCATAACTGTCCTCTCGGTCGTCCCTCTCGCTGCACTTATATTCTGGTTTCTCTTAGCTGTGAGTCCACTTGTATTTACAATAATGTCTCTTTGCTTTCCGTCCGCTTACAACTCCTCAGTTTCTGTAATGAACCGATGAGTTGGATCACACAGCGTGACTGGCACTCATTAATCAGCTGCCTGGAGCCGTCATTATCAGCTAAACTGTACGGGAGCAAGTCAAAACAAATAAAGTGAATTTGTGATCTTCTAAAAAGTTGAGAGAGAGTTTGACTTGAAAGCGTTGGGTTAGTACGACACACTGGCCCCATGTAGCGAGCTGAGAGGATGTTGCTTGCGTCTTGTATGTAGACGGTGGTCGGTCATGTTGCTGTGGTATTTTACAGTTTTTAGCATATTACGTGACTCCTTTTCAACACTCAACTTCCTGGTGGTTGCGAAAATCCTAAATGGTCTCATAATCTCTTCTTTCAGTTTTGTTGGTAACTGGTGGACAGAGTTTCTCAATCGTACTTGTTTTTTATTTTATTTTAAACATGCGCTGCATCGTATAGTTTGGCTTCTACTGCCACCTATGTTCTTTATTGTGTACTGCACCATAGGTAATGTGACAATCAACACTGAGGCCATATCGATTCTATAACACCTGCATCGATTCCCGTCTTTGCAAGAAGTACTTGGAGATATCGTATCGATTGTTAGAGCACAGTCCTATGTCACATGCATGCTCTCCAGTTTCTATAAGAGCAGTAAAGAGTTAATACAGTAAAGCTACATATGCTACATCCATAGCGTCATACAGTGGATCACAGAAGCAGCTGTCGTCCGAGCAGTCACCATGTCCTCAGCCTCAGCTGTAACCAGCAGACCCAGACAGCTGCAGCTGCGTCCACAGCCTGCAGCTCTAAACCGTCAGCGCTCGGCCTTTTCAGAGAACCAGTGAATAATACGTGCTTAATGTCGGGTGTCACATCATCTCCTCTCTGTGTTAGCTGCCGAGTGTTTTCATCATGAACGTACAATTATTTATTGGACGGCACCAAAACACTGTTCGGTGGTTCAGGTTCAGGTTGTTGGGGAAATTCAACCATGTTTGTTGGGCGATGAAACAGAAGGGAAGAAAAACCAACAGAGATTGTTGTTGGTCATCTTTTGATTAAGAATAGTGTTTTTTATTTCAACCATCCTAGTTTGTGTGGTACTTCAATGAATGATGCAGATAGGAGTTGGATTGTTGGCTTTTGTTTGTATTGAAACAAATCTCGAGACTTTTAAACGCTCCGAGTCTTTATTGATACGTTTCTAT
The DNA here is from genome assembly GCF_963930695.1 of Labrus bergylta. Lineage (NCBI taxonomy): Eukaryota > Metazoa > Chordata > Actinopteri > Labriformes > Labridae > Labrus > Labrus bergylta. The sequence continues at coordinate 11,681,837 of NC_089207.1, forward strand.
CAATTGGGTTGAAAGACAACTCACACAAGTGGAATTGTTTTATGGCTGAGGAGTTGGTTAATTTCCGCTTCTTTTTTTCTGTCATGTTTTGGTTATCAGGAAGGAATTAATATATTAAAATCTTTGTTTATAAAAATCTTGGCATCCGTACTCTACACTTTCATGTAGTATTATAAACGGATTAGAGCTTGGGTGTCTGAACTTTGTGCTGGCTGCACATGGAAAAACAGGAAGCAGCAACAGCTGTTAGGTTTTCAAATTAAATCTTTGAAAAATTTAAATAAATTTGATTAACATTTTGAACACATCATGGTGACGTCTATTTAGCTTTTCCTAATCGTCATTTCACTGACCTGACCTTGAGCACATCATAATGTAAATTATGTCATCTCGTGAAGTGAATTCACTCGTCTTCATCCTAGTGATTTCAACATTGCATTACTGTTTTTAACTAACGGGTCTTGATACAAAGCTTGGGTGCTCTGACAGCGGAATGATGAGGATCACTGTCCCTCAACTCAAAACATGATTTTCAGGCTTAGAAAAAGGCTAAATAGAACTGGGTCTCCATCCCCATCCCTGATGCTACAGGGCTGTCATGATACCTGAGTTTTGAACTTTGATAACATACTAAAAATGAAACGACATCGACTCCTGTTTCAATACCACTGCTAAAATTGAAGACCCCAGATATCGGGTCATTTCTTGGTTTTTATTTTCAAAAAGCTCAAGCAAACTCGTGCACACAGACCATGTTCCACAAATACGTTGGCAACATGTTGCTACTAAAACGTTCACAATGTATTTGTTTTACCACCGCTTAGATAGCCTATAGTTCATGCTCATAGTCTGGATGTAAATTGTCCAATCAGCTGTGATGTGATGGCGTCCACCCCTCACCCTCCTCCCTGTGTGAGGATGAGGAGTTACGGAAGGTTTGATGTTTCAGTGTTTGGAGGGGCCATTAAACAGAGGTGTTGAGAGCTGGATGGCGATCACATGTGACAGCTCTGTGCTCCTCGGGATTAGACGTCTCCGCAGTGGACTGAGGGCGTGGCGTCCTAACCTCTGCTGTGTTCCAGTGTTGGACAGCAGAGATGGACATATTCGGGGTCCTGCAGATAATGGACTGGGGTCAGACTCGGGGGGGACTGTTAGTGGAATGGAAAAACTTTGAGGTCAGAAAAGATGTGTCCGTTATCCTGTTGAGGATTTAAACACAGTGGCCCTCACTTATCAATCTGGTGTAGAAACCAGCGCAGATATGGGTGTAGAAATCATTGTACGGCAGGGTCCACGTGGGACCTGTGAACGTGCGTATCTGGCTGATCACAGTGTACACATGACCGGGTGTTGATAAGTGTGGCGGCTGGAAACGATCGTCATTGAAATACCAAGCCCCTATATATTCACGGCTCAGCTGTCCTCACCCCCAGAGTTTACGGCATGGCGACACGTAATACGGCAAAAAAGAGAAACGAGATATGACATGAGTGACATCATAACAGAGAGAAGTAAAGAGGAATAACATTGTGTTGTTTGGCAGCCGGAAATGTAGGATTAAAGAGCTTCAGAAGAAATGCGCCTGCATGGAAATCTCAACAGCGTTGGTGTGGATAACCAAACTGCAGTGGAGTTTTAAATAATTTATTTAAACATCTGTGATATGTAACATATAATCTAGGCTGTAATATAATCCAATTTTTATACTTTTAGTTTAAAAAATACCTGGTCAGATCATACGGTCGCTACAATGTAGCCTAGTGTTGCGGGTCTTAAAACCCCCGGATTTCTTTATTCGTTATTATGTCACATGTAGTCTCCGGCCTAAGTGCATCTGCTGTGCGCAATTACGCATGTGGCACATCAGCGTATTTATTATTTAAATCTCCGGAAATACCGATTAGTTAGGATCTAATGTTGATGTTCTGTATTCTTAAATATTTCAGAGGCTGAAAGTTGTATTTAGTTGTCCTTTAAAGTAACTGTTTTTAGTTTTTCTGTTTTAATTTGTCTCAGTATTTTCTGCAGCGATATTCCTGTGCGCATGAACGTTTAACATGTAATTACTGAAAGCAGCCTCTTTAATCTGTAAAGTAAATTATTATGATTAAACAAACATAAAATCTTTCATCAAATATAACACACAACAAAAGAAATCACCCGACAGCTCGCGCTGCTCCAGATAATTTAAAAAGCAATGTAGCCTACAGAGATCGTTTGAGCTGAAGCGTAATATAAAATAAATTTTAGAGGCTATGTCTTATCTAACAGTAAATCTGTGAACCTCTATCTATCCGTCTTAACAAGAACTGTTATAACATGATCTAATGATTCTCCAACACAGACAGATTCGCTGCACCACAAGTACACGAGCTGAGACCTGGCGTGGGATTTGAGTGTATCCTTCGCTCACGTCCAAATTGATAAGTGCTGAACTTTGCGTGGAAATGACCGTACACCCATTTTTCTGCCGTACGTACGTTTGATAAGTGAGGGCCAGTGTTTCATGCTCAGTAAGTCAACGTTGATGATTTACTAAAATGTAACTGGCAACTTTTTGGACCACCCATTAGTAGATTATGGTGATTTATAATGAAACATTAGCTTGTCCGGCCTCTCCATAGTGTTTAATAACTACATGAGCATCTCTCAGTCATGGATAGGGCTGCCAATTTTTCAATAAAACAAACTTTAAGCGAATCAACGACAGGCCTCAGTAATGTTCAAACACATTCGAACCCCCAGCCACCACACTGACACAAGACGTTTTCATTACTTAATTTTACCATAGCAACCAACCGCCTGTTGACAATCCAAAAGGACCGACTTATTTTTTTAGTATAATTCTCTAGAAACACAAGTCTATTAACTTGATCAGGATCAAGTGCCACTCTCAGTATACCCGCTGATGAGAACACCTGGTCACAGATATTTGCGAGCCAGCTTGGAGAGTTGCGGGTTAGTATCTAACCCTGTTGCTGTCTGCAGAGAGGGGAGTCTCCCTCATGTTAGTTTGCGTCTTCTGAATGGCGCCCTCGTTTCTTTTGCGACAATATTACCTACTTAATTTACTGAGGTCTGGTCAAGGTATGCTGAGAGCGCCCTCTGCTGGATCAAACTGCAAACTACTTCAGACAGCCTGATGTACTGATGTACTGTACATTTTGAATTCGAACGGCTCATTAATGTTGAACTTTCCCCCCGGGTTTGAATGAATGTTTGAATTCCAATAAAAGTCACAGCCCTAGTCCTGGATTAAGAAAATGGTTGAAGACATCTGAATTTAAATGATGAAGCTCTAAACTTTTCCCCACAAATAAAAGAGAAACTGTCAGATACTAACTAACTTTGAGAAGGGAAATTAAAATACCTGAACTTTCTATCTTATACTGCCTGTAAGGTGTAGAATCACTTCATATGAATGGTCAGTTGACGTTAGTTAAGCGGCAACCTCCAGTGTTGAAAATGAAGATGCGGAAGTGCAAATTCCTGCAGTTCCTCGAGTGTCCACTAGAGGCTGGCTGCAGAAGCACAGGAAGTCACATACACACACATTCTAAAAATCCTCTTCTTACAGCAGAGGTTAACATGTTTACAGCCTGGTTAAAAAAAAAAAAAATATGACTGATTAGCTCATGTCTTGATCAGCACACACTGTACGGGGGGGGGGGGGGGGGATTTTTTGATGACTCATCGGTTTTGATTTTGATTCCAATGTTGTCTCAGCCACTTGACAATCTTAACGATGTCATGCTGCTTGATGTCTTTGATCAGTCTTTTAACTTACTGGTCAAACTTCCTGCTCTTCCCTATTTCACTTGATGTAAAATTTCAGCTTTAAAGATGATAACTCTCTTGCGTCGGACTGTAATAACAAAAGTGTTCTGAAGAACTTTTCTGCTGACGTTAAACTATTTTCCGACCCTGTTTGTCCACAGAATGCTGCCTTTTTATACGGCCTCGGGATGGTTTACTTCCATTACAACGCATTTCAGTGGTAAGTGTTTTTTAAGTGTTTCTGTCAAAGTGTTTTTAAAAAGATTGTGGTTACTCATCGATATCAGAACAAGCTGGTTAAAGAGAGCTTCTTTTCTTTTCATTTTGGCTTGTGTCTTTGCTTTCTTACCTTGAGTAGGATATGAACATTGATATATTTTATCTTTTATAGGTTCAGAGTTGGGATTACCAACAATTTAACCTACCTTAGTACGAGAACACAGTGTTAAAATATATTTATTTCAGGGTTATAAGCTTGGTGTGTTCAGGTCCCTTTATGACATCGATATACCAAGAGGTGAGATTTGTTTGAAAAACAGTAAAGGAAGCACTGGATGGCTTCAGGTGTCAGATACTGGCTGTAATATTTTAACTTTATTGACCGTAGTCAATAGGGGTGTGAGAAGGGTCTGAAATTACCTTATTGACTCAGCGGCCAATTCCCAAACCAAGCTTTTTTTTTTTCAGGCCAAAATGATGTGTTTTCGTTATACACATACACATTTGTTACAGTACATTAATTGAACTTTGTCCACATGAATCAAGGATAAACTGTTCTGTTGCACTAGAGGTAAACAGATGTGCACTGTGGCTGGCGTTCTAGTGTGTGCGTTTGTGCAGGAATGCATTTTGGTGTGTCTCGGCGTGCCCCCATGATGCTCCGTCTGCAGACAGAGGAGGAGAGGGGGAAAGTAGCTGCAAATGCAACTTATTAATCCTTTTTAAACATGACTGTTTAGTGTAAACATTTACCCGCCAAGTGGCCAATAGCTGTACAAAGTTTACTCGCCAAACGGAAAATCTACCCGCATTTGGTTCTTGGCAAGTGTTATTTTTGGACCCTGGGTGTGAATCTTTCAATATCTCACAATTTGATTCACAAAAGGGCTGCTTATATCAGGGTCTACTCCAGCCTGCTGTACACTAAGAAGCTGCTAAAGGGGCTGCAGCAACAAATCAATAAAATCAATTAATAAAAGTGTTTGCAACAAATTTAATTCTTGCATCCCTTGCCGTGGTGTGGAGGTGATCACATGCAGACATTGGAGCAGAGTGTTGTATAGCACTTTGTCGGCTTAAGCTGTGTTTAAATATGTTGTATAAATACACTTCACTTTAATTTAATACAGCTAAGGTAATGAATGATTAATGAACAGTTATGACGATACATGTTCATCAGTGACAGTTTTTCCATGATGCAGACGATATGTTTGTGAGATACAGACTGAGTGCTCTGATGTTGCTCACAAGTTAAACAAACGAGGAAGGAATCAGCTGCATGACTGAGCAGCATATGCTGAGCAGGTGAACCTGCAGGCTGCAAAAAGACCACACTTGATTCTAAACGTAGGCCCCTGAGTTCTCAAAGTTTTGTGATGTAATGGGGACCAAAGTATGAAAGTTGGTCTGGTAGGTGGAGAGCTGCCAGGTCACTTCCCGAGTGCTGTCGAGGTGCCCGTGAGCAAGGCACTGAACCCTAAAACAGCTCTGCCGTGCTCCCTGTGTAGCAGTCCGTCTCATTCTCTGAATGTTGTGTTTTAATGCAAATGTTTGTGTGAGCAGCATGTCTCAAAATTAGTGTTATATCAGAATTTCCCCTCGGGGATTAATAAAGTAAGTCAAATAATTTCAATGTCGTTAAGATTATGTTTAAACGTTTCCATCTGTCAGACATGAATCATGCAGAATTAAAAGGGGATCTTAACGAGAGGAGATCGAACTCAAAGAGCGGGTTTGTTGTGCTCGAACTGGCTGCTGGTGAATCTTCACCGTGGACGATGTTCTGTGAATGGGGAATCTATTTGAAATAAAAAATCAATTTTGAGTCGTCATCCAGAGGAAAAAGTTTCATGAGAAAGTCTTTATTGGACTGAACATTTTGTTTCTTAATGAAGCTGTTTTGCTGCTCCGTGTTCCTCGCTGCCGCCCCTCCACCTCGGCCATGACCTTGACGCCCGGCCAAGTTTCTGTGTCCCCGTTTCTTAGGCCTGGGAATTAATTCAAGGGGGAGGGGAGGGGAGAGGAGGGAAGGGGAGGGGGCCACGTTGGACTCTCGAGGATGGCTCTGTCACCCGGAGCTCATAGTCTGAAGGAATGCTGAGCTGTCAAAGCAGAGCGACTCGGTGCCCAAACCATGTGACCTGAAAATACGAGTTTGTGATCATAGATAACAGAATATTAGTTTGTTTCACTGTCATTTAAGAAACCTTACAAAACCAGCTTCACCCTCAGGAAAACAGAAACTTAAAACGATGATGCAATAATGTTGTCAATATTTTAGATACCCCGCGTTCTGAAGGAATGAAGCCTTCAATATTTGCAGGCGAACTCGTGCACAAATACGCTTCGGTACAGAACAGTTGCCAACGTATTTGTTTAGACGGCATGATAATTTAAAAACAACTGAGTTTCCACTATTTGGTGCCCAGGATTATTATTAATATTGCTGTGGTGTGAAATTCTGGTGAAGTGAAAAAAAACCCTATCATGCAAATTTACAAATTTCTGCAAAGAAAATCCAAGCTCAGATTGTGTTTTTATGTTATTGTCTCAGCCTATTTGGGGCTAAAAGGTTCAGCTGTTTCTTCTGATGGCCTTTTGTGAAGGAGAGCGTTTGTTGTTTTTAGTTTTTTTTGCTCTTTGCTCATCGTCTGGCTGCAGACCGCCGTACGCTGTGTGTCAAAACCGATCCTGCTCTCCAAGTATCCACTGTGGACTCAGCCAGCGAGAGAGGGCAGGCTGAGCACCGAGGGGGGAGAGAGGGATGAGATAAACGAGGAGGAAGAGGCAGAGAGACGGGGAGGAGGGAACAGGGGCATTGAGTTCATTGTGTGTGTGTGTGTTTGTGGGGCACTCTGTCGGAGCTCAGAGCTCGGCTGTTTCCATCATAGAGAGGGGCTTCGTGCTGACGCGCGGTTGCCATTGTTGTGATAGCGACACAGTGAGTGGGTTCATTTTGGAAACTGGTGTTTGTTCCTGTGCTCCAGTCTCTGTAGACTCCAGTTTATTTTGATCCCGCTCACAGACGAGTAGAGGATTGTTATCGCTGTAATCGTGACAGCCTAACAAACGCTCCACCTCTGAAGACCGCCCGGCAGATAATCACAAGAAATGTTGTCAAACTCCACCGTTAGTTAAATCCAGTTAATGACACACATGGTCACCAGTCTGCATGAAGGGGGCCAGATTGACACACAACAACAAATGTCAGCGTCTCGTTTGGTCACATGTCTAACCATGCTCGAACTCCTTGATCTTCTTCTGGTCAATTTTTTTTTTTTTTGCTGTTGACTTCCCTATTTTTCATCATCGTGTTTGAATTGCTCTAAATAGGAGCCTCTATGGCATAAAGCATGGTATGAGACTCTTAGGGCCTGTGTCCACCTAGCGAGTTCTAGCGTCTTTTTATTCAAGTGTTCCCGATGAGTAGAGAGCGTTTGCAGCAGCAGGCGCCCTCCCAGAGAAAAAAACGCATCGCCTTGTGTCTTTTATTGCACGGCCGCACCGAGCGCTTTGAGTTGAAAATCTTTGTAACTTTTCAGCTGTGTGGTGTCGACGTTACCGGCGGCCTTCTTTTCAACCAGCTAATTAATATTGTAGCTCGGTCTGGTTCTTGCTCCGTGTCTGATCTCAGCCGTGACTGCGAGGCTGTCATCATGATTAAGTTCATCGTCCAGACGAAGAAGGAGGAGGAGCATCCTCCGTTTGATGCTCATAGTGAGGGAAAAAAATCGCCATGAAATATAAAACATGCAGTGAAAGGCAACGCGGCAGTGTCATAATACAGCAGTCGTTGGCAACAGAGCAGGCCGTGCATGGATGAGGGCGGCGGTGGTCGTGGGGAGGACACAGTCCGATGGTGGCGGAGGCTGGGCGTCAGGGACGTCGAGTGGAAGTAGTACTCGATACTACACATCGACCTTTAATAATATTTAACCTGAAGACGACATCATTTTAACATCAGGCCTCGTAGTCACAGACTGTAAATGAGCGACAGGTGGTCGTTGGTGAACATGATGTCAGATCTTCCTGTTAAACTTTTAAGCACATCATAGCATTGTTCTAAGCTCTTCATCTTAAAACCCCTGAAACGAGACCTCGGGGATTTGAGGCGGTGAAGTCATTGTTCATTGAGACGGGAAGCTAACGTTAGCACCAGTATAGTAAAGATATTTGAAACTACATTCTTACATTTTATGTCCTTTTTTTTTCCCCAGTTGAATTTGAAACAAGCAGGTCCTCTCACTTTAAGGTCAGCCAGCCTCGCCCACTTCTTTTGCATATATAGACTCGCCCACGGTTCAAACAGAATTAGAATAACGAAAACTAATTTCAATACCAGCTGTGAATGCAAAGGCCCCTGATTACACACTATTATCTGAATGAAGGATCCAGACGCAGATCATGATTTGAAAAAAGCACATGACTTATTTTAAAGTATGTGGGAGTAACATTAGATTTGAATTGTGCAGTCACACTCTCATCCTGAAATGAAAGAAGCTACCCTCCAGCTGGTGTCTCAAGTTAACAGGATGTGTGTGTGAGAGAAAAATAACCCACACAGGCCCGTTCGACTGGACCCATCGCTCTGTGTTGTAGATTCATAGTGTCTTGAAAAGTAGGGCTACACAAGAAATTGGCATTTTATTGTTACAGCATTATGGCAATAAACACATTTTTTAGAGGTTTAACAACTATGTATTTGACATCCTGCTACACTCAAACCTTAATAACAGCCACATTATCATCATTAAAGTTCAAGTCTTACTGTCACATCTCACTCACCTCTCGGGACTGAAACCTGACACTTAAGTCAGCTGATTTAAAAAAAGTCACAATCTGATCCTGAAAGAATGGGGCCCCACACCATGACATCATCATCATCATCCTTTTCATATTTTGCAGCTAGTGTTGTTTAGATTTAAATGTTGATGAGATATATTTTGTCTTCTTGTGTCTTCCAGGGCGATCAAGGCGTTCCAGGAGGTGCTTTACATCGACCCCGGTTTCTCAAGATCGAAAGAGATTCACCTGAGACTGGGCCTCATGTTCAAAGTCAACACAGACTACGAGTCGAGTTTAAAGGTAAATCTCAAAGATAGCTGTGAGCTGATGCTTCTGTTAAAGCCCTGACACACCAGGCAGACGGCTAAGAACGAGTGGCAATGAAGGCGGCCTTGTGTCCTCGCCTCTCGTCTTGTCCAAAAACTTGCACTTGAACACACCGCAAAGACTACAGCTGACGGCCAACACCCTGTCGTTCACCACTCGTATTATAGGTAGCCTACTAATTGAGAATGATGTCTGATTAAAAAGTTGAAAATGGCGCTGGCGTTGTCAGCCCTCTGTCTTTTAGTGGAAAAAGAGGAGGCGGAAGCGGCCGCACTAAAGCCTACAGCCGTCATCTACAGCTGATATATTATATAAATATAAACTCCTATTATTGGACGGATGAAATGATCTCCACTCATAAGGTCTGTTCCGACCAAACAGTTCTGGGGACTTTTTGAAGAGGAATTATCCACAGAGTTCCCTGAGAACTACACATGGTATCTACTCTGAAGCAGGACCTAAAAGGTTTCCTCTAAAACAAGGTTCTGAGAACTGAAATAGTTCGTAGTTCCTGCGTTGTGGAAACAGTGAAAAGGAGTTCCTGCAGGAGTAAAAACAAAGTCTTGGAGCATTTCAGCGCGATGTAATCTATCAGGGAGAACATGCTGCTGACACCTGACATGATGCTCTCAGTCACATTAAGTGTTTTTTATGAGCAATATTTACTGCAGATGTGAAGGTGAGGAATCATTTTACACAAAGGGGAACACGATGCAGTAATATGCTCATGTTGAGTACAGATACATCTTTACGTTTCAAATAGTTTACCTAACTCCAGAGCGAGGTGCGCTACATTTTAAACTGACCTGCTGAAATGGAATTTATATACACACTGCTTGTTCATCCCCAGGGAGTTATAAAAACATAAATACAGTGGAATTATTTTGACCGCCTGTCGCTCTGTGTAGGTCGCCTGATGTGTAGTCGTTACAGACGTGACAGCCCTCCTCCTCAGATTAACAAAGGCTGCTGGATCGTCTGTCTGCTCTAAAGCCCGTCTCCTCACACCTGTGAGCCTACATGTAATGAGGGGCTTTCTGATTGGAGCCTATGGACCTGTTGTTGTCTTGACAGTCCTGGTTTCCCTCAGGGATGGGCGGACATCTGATCCTGGGCTTTGTGCTGCTCCAGACGCTATGTCACAAGAGGCTTTAGGATGTGTCTCAATGCCTTAGCGTGCTGCAGAGCATTGCTTGACATGAACTGCATAGCTGTCTGTTAATTCTCTCTGTTTGAAGGAGTACGCTGTTGCATCAGCAGCTCGAGAGTTTGTCTTCTCTTTTACATTTGTACCGTCCAGGAGATGACGTGCTGACACACTTCTATACGTCTTTGAGTTTCTGCTGGTGGAGTCTGCAGCTCAGCGTGCTGCACGTGCCGCACGTCCTCTCTCCGTCTTGGCTTCACCCCTCCCTTCTAATCCTGGCTCTGTGCCAGGATATCACACACACACACACACACACACACACACACACACACACACACACACACACACGACTGCCCCAGTTATCTTCAGGGAGGCGCTGTAGACGACTGAAGGAGCAGCGGAGATTGAATAAAGGTAGGAGAGAGGAAGAAAGGGGAGAAGAGAAACACAGGAAATTGTTAGAAAAAACCCCTGCAGAGCATGATGATGATGATGATGTCTGTGGAGAGGAAGAGGATGTAGAGACTTTTGGAAAGGATGCAGGTTTCAGGGAAGCTTCCTCTTTATTCCCTCAGAGCGTCAGCGGATAGAGGAAGAGATTCAGAGACAGCAAGTGATGAAGAAGCCGGCAGTTTCTTAATCAGGCTGCAGCTCAGTAGCTTTGCAAATATCAACAATAATATCTTTTATTTACCAGGATGTGATGTACATGGCAAGACAGTTAGAGTCGGTACACGTTGGGGACAAAACAAATCAGTAAAACAAATCAAGGAGGGGGTTGATGACGTTGATATCCTGCGACTGGTTTCATCTGTGTGTCGTTAATGAAGCGGCTTCTTCTCTTCTCTGCTCGTCTGTAGGATTTCACCGCTACTTGATTTTTACTGTGAATTCGTCCAGTTACATGAGACAAAGTAGTTTAAATCTTAACGTCATCTTGGCGCGTTTTCTGCCACGTCTGTCCTGCCGAGATCTCACTGCCCCTTCTTGACCAAACGGGAAAAAGGTCCCACTGTGACGCCCACTTTGAACGATGTGTGTTGAGAGGAAACTGGTGAAGGTCTCAGGGGAAGCCTGTGTGAAGTTTTCACACTGAGCGTGACTCTTGATGAAGACATGCCTGTAGAGTATCCTCATTGGGAGACAGCCACTGATATTTGGCATGTGTCATTTTTCCATGTTGTGCTTTGTGACTCCCATACTAACTAGCCTCAGTAAGGTGCTGCCCATTAAACCAATAAGAGGAGACGTTTGATTGTGCAGTGTGTAGTGGTAAGGTGATGAGTTGGCTGTCTTTGTAGAGCCAGGGAGAAGTGTGTGTGTGTGTGTGTGTGTGTGTGTCAGCTTTGAGGTATTGTGTGTCATCTCTCGGCACTCTCCACTGCAGCCGTCTGCTGAATAGTAATCAGTGACACCAGGAGGGAGGAGGGAGGAAGGAGGGGGGGGAGAGAGAGAGCGAGAGAGAGTAAGAATGATAGCAGAGAGAGAGAGAGGGAAGGCGAGACATGAGGGGAGGGAGGCGGTATAGCGAGCTGACAATCGTGCTGCATTATCTGCCTGGTTGGAGGAGCAAGTGTGAAAGAGAAGGAGGGAAGGGAAGGAGACGCAGGGAGAGAGACCTTTCGGGAGGATGCAGAGGGCTTCTGAGAGGTGTGCCAGCCGTCTAGGTAACGCATACATCCTCTAAACATCGTGCTGCTGATGAGCGTGTCCGATAGATGTGCTTTAAAAGGAGTGTATTTAAAGCAGAGTGTGTGTGTGTGTGGGTGCACGTGTGAGTGTGTGACGCTCCGGTGGCCCCAGGGTGAACCACGCAGAGACACATCCAGCTGGTCGCTTCTTGATTTTTATCTGACTGACATTGACCGGCTGCTGCGAGGCTGCTCGTCTGCTTTTAGCGTGTTTGTGGTTGCAGCTTCTTCTTCTTCTTCTTCTTCTTTTTAATCCCAAAGCTCCAGATGGCAGATACTGATATATTTGCCTTTCCTCCTCTTCTAAGAAATCCACCACCAGAGGAGCAGCAGTACAGTCTGTTCTTACTCTCCTCTGCCGGTGTGTGCGTGCGTGTGTGTGTGTGTGCACTTCTTACTCGTGTGCAGCTCCTGGTTTCTGCAGGATCTCACGTGCACTTTTTTTTTTTTTTTTCTGACCCAGATAAGAGACACTGCCGGCTCCTTTTAAAAAAAATAAAAAATAAATGCATGCAGCTGTGTTTTTGACTGCATTGTAGCGTGGTGCAATGCTACCTGTCACCTTGAAGCCACCCATGGGTGCATGAGAGCTGCCTGTTTGCACGTTTACAGGATCAGCCGTCTCTGCTGGAGTTAATGTTCTCACTTGCTTGTGGGAGTCTTGTGTGCTCATTTCTGACCCCCTGGAGCGCCACACCGCACACAGCTTTGTTTCAATATAAGGTCAACATCATTTTGGCTAACCATGTCAGCATTAGAGGGCTGTCATAGAGGTGTATGGAAGCCCCGAGGGGACAGAAAGCCAGAGGAAGGGAGACGTCTCTCTGCAGCTTTGATGCACCTCGTGGGCCTGATCAGTTCAATGACTCTGATGGGAGATATTGGCTGGTAGCGTGCCACGCCTTGACAAGCCTCTGCAGACGTCTGCCTCCCACGTTAACGCCGTCTTCAGATCACCAGGTGATGAAGTGGGGGAGGCCTTTGTGACTTCAGGATGTGCGTGTCAGATGTTCAGGACTCCTGGTTGTAGAGGAAGGTGGAGGTGGAGCAGGCTGAGTGTTTCAGACAGGGAACATCTACAGTTCAGCCCCTCCGGCTTTCAGTGGCCTCTCGTGTTACAGTCAGCAGGGTTCATTCATGGTTTGAGGATCTGTTGGAGCTTCAGTGCAGCGGATACTCTCTGGAGGAGAATCACAGTGTCCTTAACCCTTAAAACTCTGTTACAGTTATGATGCATCAATGCATTCATTTGTGTATTTGATGCAAATCTTGAAACATTTACAAATTCCTTATATTTCCAGACTCTGTGCAACCTAAACTAAAGGGACATTTGTTCATGTCATGTTTTGCAAATAAAGACACGAAAATGTGACTCTAAACTATTACTTGCTGCGGTCCGCAATCATCCACTTCTCACAACTTTGTTCGCATGCTGGGTCACTACTGTGTTACGTCTGCACAGCAGGTCCTGGAAGATAACTTTTATAGACAGCAAAAACTGTCACTGAGGCTTAATCCTGAAAGATTTCTGTTGCTGTGAGGAAAGCTGAACCAAAATTCAAGTGTTGTAACAATTCCATGGGTTTCATACATCTTGATAACAAAGCTGCAAGGTCATTGTCTATGTGTTGTCAACCCGTTGTGCATCACCCTTACTGTAATATCTGTTTACAGATTCAACATGTCAATTGTAAATCTGTACACAAGGGTCTTGTGTACAGATTGTAGCCAGTCTACAGCCTGGGTAGTGTTCTTGTTTCCGTTGTTGTAGTCTGAGCTGTAATGACCAAGTTGGTATCAGCAGACTTTGGTGATTGCATGAAAAAAAAAAAGTCAGTGTGGACTGCAAACAACAGGCTGAACCTTTTTAGAGCTTGAACATACCGACTATCCTCTGCGGTATTCTATTGCTGATTTATTTGTCTCTAAGATATCTGCAGAAAAGTGCATTTAACAACAAGAAAATCAGTTTCTTTCTTGGACTTGTACCACTGAAGGTGAGCCCGAGTGAAGCCGCTCTGTAACGGTTACTCTACTGTTGAACTGAGACTGAACAGAAGAGCGGGCGATACTCCGGGATTTAATGGACCAAGAAATGACAGCGTCCACGCTGCAGAAAAGGAAGTGTTTACTGGAAGTCGTCTAAACAATAACTGCTGACTTCTCCAGAATTACAGGGAAATTTGCATCCGCCCTCAGAGGCAAATATTAGCAGACGGCAATGGAGGACGAGATTGTAATTTAAAGACATTAGAAACGAGTGAATGAAGAGTCAGCCTCCTGTTGCAGAAATAACTAAGTTTCCATAAAACATAGAGTTGCGCAAACTCCCATCTACTGTCTGTTGTTTCTTTTGGTCCGATGCTTCATGTTTTACATCATCATGAAGAGTAATGTGATTATGCTGATTGTTTAAATGCGTCTTTTTTTCTGTCTCTGCAGCATTTTCAGCTGGCTGTGATCGACTCCAACCTCTGCACTTTGTCCAAAGCTGAAAGTAAGTATGATAATTATTATTCTTGGAATAAGTCAAGGCCATGTGCTGCTGCTGTGTGTTGTTGTATTGGATGAGATGCCGCAGCCTGTCGGTGGCAGATAGCACATATTGAAAGGCCGGGGGAATATTCCTACAGAGCACTTCCTCCTCTCTGCTGCCGTCTCCCTGCTGATTCTGCCTCTGACCGCTGTTTCCAAGGAGACGATACAGGGATGAAGAGCTTACCCATGGACAACCCCCCACACACACACACACACACACACACACACACACACACACAGCCTCCAATCTGTGCTCCATACTGTCTGCAGACTGTACACGATGAAGTCTCGAGGAAAATAATACAAATCTAAACGAGTGATTATTCTTCCTCTTCTCTGTCTCCACAGTCCAGTTCCACATCGCTCATTTGTATGAGATCCAGGTAAGAAAGAAATTACTGGGTTTTTTTTGTTTGTTTTTTTTGTTTGTTGTTTTTTTTCAATTGCAGTCAATTGGTAGTGTTGGTTGTCTCTCAACCGGAGGGTCCGGGGTTCGATCCCCAGCTCCTGCAGCAACATGTCCGATGTGTCTTTGAGCAAGACACTTAACCCCAATTTGAGCGGTGTATGAATGCAGGGCTCGTCATTATAACTGGCCCGCTGGCCCGGATGAATGATTAATATAGTCCGGGCCAGCTGATTGCACGTTCAGAAAAATACTGCCTGAAAAAAAATAGACAGTAACACGTTCTCAATTTCACAGCGTTTTCCTGTCATACCGGTGTTTTGTCAGTATTTCTTTTTAAAACGTCACACTTATAACTGCTACAGCATCAACGTATCAAGCGCGCGCATGTGTGTCACAGTTGAAAGGCAGCAGACGGCTTCACTGCTGTCACTCCCGCGAGCGCGCTTGCTACTCTCAAATTGTACACTCGCACACAGATTTTAACGCAGGTTTTCTCTCATAAAAAAACACATTTGGTAAAACCATCAGATCCCGACAAAAGCCGGGCTAAAATCAGCATTCAAAGGGGAAAAAATCACTGGAAGAGTCGAGTGTCAGCAGGGCATGACGAAAACAGAACGGAGAAAAGTTTCAGCCACAGTGACAGACAGCTGGAGCTGGAACACGCTGCAGCTAAATTTCACCTTAAAGTTAAAGACTAGATTCTGGTAAAGATCTCCACAAAGCATCTTAGCCCTTAAGAGAGCTCCTAAAGTAAAGATCTAAGGATGAATAGTTTCTCACAGAGAAGTAAGAAGGAGAGAAGGGTGATCATAACAATTCCAGCTCTATCACAGCCTCATGTTAATATCAGTCAGATTAAGTAGCATGGTGAATAAACATGAGCAGATGAATATAAGAAAAATACACAATATTTTTTATAACTAGAGCTCAATCAATGAAATAAAAGTTGTAATTTACTTTTGCATCAGAATGGTTCAAGAGTAGCCTAAATTGATGTATTCTTCAAAGCAAAAGTAACGTTCCTGGGCCAGCGGTTACAATGGTTGGGCAATTGGTCTTTGAAAACCAGTGCAAATTTAACTTAATGTCAAACCCTGGAATGGATTAGTTACTTAACATCAGCGGCCTCTACCATCAGTATGTTAATGTGTAGGTGTGTTAATGTGTAGGTGTGTTAATGTGTAGGTGTGACCTGCGGAGTAAAAGCACTTTGAGTAGTCAGAAGACTAGAAAAGAAATATACAAGCTCAAGTCCTTCTTGGACTTCTATTTCTGTCGCTTTGGTAACGAAGCAGGTATAGATGTTGTAATCATTCTATTAAAAATCTAACATGTGATTCCTAATAAAAATCAAACGATGATGATTTTTGTATTTGTTTTATCATATTTGTTGCCGTTTTTATGTTGGGAGGAGAGAGAGGGGGGGACGGACTCGAACCCACGGCTGCAGCAGTGAGCACTGCCGCCTCTATACATACCCTACTGCAGCAGCCGTGGGGGCGCATGTCACAGTCGCTAGGCCAACCAGCGCCCCTTTTCTAGTTTTTGATTACTTTGGAACTTTTTGATTCTATCGATCATTAAAGTAATGGAGATTGGGGGTGTCAGTAGCCTAGTGGTAAGTGCGCGTGCCCCATGTACGGAGTTCAAATCCCACATGTGGCTCCTTTCCCGCATGTCATTCCTCTCTCTCGCTCTCTCTGTCTGTCTCTCTCTCTCTCTCTCTCTCTCTCTCTCTCTCTCTCTACCCGTTTTCTGACTCTGTCCACTGTCAAAGCATAAAAAAAAGCCCCACAAAGAACGTAGGTTCTATGGTTTTAAAACATGTGGTATCAAAGTATTGAATATTATGAAGATCTTGCTTTCAGTGGGTTCTTGTGTGAAATGGCGTGCTTGGAATTGATTCTGATGTATGAGCCGGGTCTGTCTCGATGAGCGTCATTAGTCTGAGCAGGAAGGAACCACTCAGAGCTTCTCTCGTTTATGTGCCCCGAGTGTCAGTGTTTACCCGGAGGTGTCTTTATTGTGTGAGACAGGAAGAGTCCAGGACCAGACATAGTGTGTGTGTGTGTGTGTGTGTGTGTGTGTGTGTGTGTGTGTGTGTGTGTGTGTGTGTGTGTGTGTGTGTGTCTGTGTGTGTCTGTGTGTCTGTGTGTGTGTGTGTGTGTGTGTGTGTGTGTGTGTGTGTGTGTGTGTGTGTGTGTGTGTGTGTGTGTGTGTGTGTGTGTGTGTGTGTGTGTGTGTGTGTGTGTGTGTGTGTGTGTGTGTGTGTGTGTGTGTGTGTGTGTGTGGACATTCAGAGCTTTAGGGTCTGCAGAGATGGGGGGCGGGTCGGTGCGAGCTGATAAGAGAATATTTGACCTCCTGAAAACGGATTCAGACTCGAGGTTAAAAAGGTCGGCAAGTTAAAACAAACAGCACTTACCTCAGAGCGGCTCAGGTTTCCCTCAAACACAAAGTGTGCGGTGCAGGAGACGCACAGACACACACACACACTTAAAGCTTCCAGACGTGTTGAGTCTGGCCTGTCCTCCTCGCTGACCCTCCCCCGTGTGTGTGTGACTGCCCGGTCATTATGAGTGTGAGGAGGTCTTAAGACTCTTTGTGTCCGTGCAGTTGTAACCATAAAACACAGTGACCCTCCTGTCTGGCTCAAACAACCCCTCTGTCTCGCTCTCTCTCTCTCTCTCGTCTGTCTGCAGAAGAAATACCGAGCGGCGAAAGAAGCGTATGAAAGTCTGCTCCAGACAGAAAATCTTCCTGCACAGGTGAAGGCCACCACTCTGCAACAACTTGGTAAGTGTCCTCCTTCCCTCATGACAGATTACCGGCTGAGAGCTTCCTGCATGTTTGACACTTTGCATCATGTAACCACTTTGTACGCTCGCCATGCAGAACACCTGGGTACTGTTAGACATGGTTTGCATTCTGCTGTGTGCATTGAGACTTTTTAAAATTCTATTCCAAGTTTTCCAGCTTCTCTGTACCTGGTTTTTCAAAAAGTGCTGGAGTGAGTGAGTGCAGCCGCCGAGCTTTGTTTTCTAACCTTCCCTTCCCCCCCCCCCTCCTCAGGGTGCAGACCCACACGTGCACTCGGATGCAAAAATGATGTTGAGTCGTTGACTTTGTCTGCGTTCCTTCACAGGCGTTTTGAGGAGTTTGTTTTTTTAGTTATTCCTGAGTGAAGATAAGAATTGGCAAAATGAAAAAAAGAGAGAGTGGAGACATATTTGTGTTTTCTCATAATTGCTCCTGTTCTGTTTCCAAAATTCAGTATTTATAGAAATATATTTATGACTCTAGCTCGCCGTTTCATGATGTTTTTAGAAGGCAGACAAGTGTCAAGCTAGCAGAAGTTTAAACTACATGTGGAGCAAGTCAAAATAGAACAAAAGCCAAACACAAAAAAAAACACTTCAAAATCCTAAGCTTCCAATATTGACCCATTCTTTGTTTTTTAATTTCCAGAAGCTGCAGGCAAACTCCTGCACGATGTCTGAGTTTGCACAAATAAGTCGACAGATTGTTGCATTTGAGAGACCGTCTCCTCCTCGTCTTTGTCTGATTAGAAGAGAAATAAAGACAACTTTTGGCTCCTCTATGAGAGTCCAAACAGACTTCAGATGCTGACCTGTGACTTTGAGCAGACCCCGCTGCTGTCTCTGTCTTGCTGCAGCGTTTTCTGGTTAAAATAGGAGAGAAGATCTGAACGTGTGTTCAAAGCTTCGGTACTTTCTGGTTCTGTCTGTCGATAAGATACCAGAGATTGTATCGTCTTAACAACCTCAGTGTGGTGTGAGACTGAATGTAAACTCCTGCACAGAACTTCCTCTGTAGCAAATCCACATTAGCTTACTAAGAGGTGGACACCTTATTGTCCTTTTTGATTGTCTCAGTCAGAGAAGGATTTATTTCAACAAAGGATCTTCACATGTTGGACACTTTGCCTGGGGCTCGCTGCTCTTCTATTTATTGTATTTCTGTGTTTTCAGTAAAGCTGATGATTGCTTTTTATGAGAGATGTTTTGGTCCTGTTTTCTCCTTCCACACGCTCTCATCCTTCTTTACTGCCACATGGTAACTTTCCTCAAACCAGTTGATTTCTTCTTGGAGCCTGATTGCTAATGGTATCAGATCCATGCATGAACTGGTGTACTGGTCAGAAGCCTCATAACCACATTTAATTCTGATTCTGAAGTTGGTGTAGAATACAGTAACCTGAAGCAGACATGCAGCCCGATTCCTCATGTGAAGATCCTCAGCAAAGCCCAGATTTCTTTTTTTGATGGTTGTGAAGATGATGTTGTCGGTTATTCTTGTGGTGTGTTAAGTGTGATCCGATCTGCTCGGTAACGTCAGGGGCCGCCCTGATTAAATCTTAAACGTGTTCAGTATTGATGGTCTGATCTCCTGTTGTGTGTGTGTGTGTGTGTGGAGGAACCATGAGGACAGCCGAACACTCCCTCTGTGTTTTGTCATGTAAAGCGAGCAGAATGAAAGAGGAAGAACTACAATTGCAGCAGAGCGACTTTGACTCTCCTCCAGCTCGCTCTGAAACATGTTCAGACCATGTTCCCAACATCTCTCCACATCTGTATCCAGAGTTTAACTTCTTGACCCGTGAGAGATGTGCAGAGGTTCTCAGTTTGGAGAATCCGGACTACTCAAACTTGTAGAATCTATGGAAGTTATTGGTCCTCATGTTCAGGCGTTTTCTTACATGTTGAAAAGTATTTTAAATGTCCTTTCAGTGTGGGTCAGGCTTTAGTGAATTGTAGTTGATTTCCTTGAAATCTGGTCTCGTTTTCTCATCACCTCAAGATAAAAATCATTCATTTTTTTTCCCCATTTTAACAGAATAATTTGAACTATGTTCTCCAGATAACAAAGCTTGTTTCCTTGTGATACTGGGAGAACTTTTTGGTGATCTAGGAGACAGAATAATTCGCTGCTTGCTGTGACAGGCTACACCAAGACATGACAAGCTAGACCACTAATGTTCTAAGCTAAACCTGTTGCTCTGTTTGTTTTCTGCTTTTTGCAACTTTGTGGATACGAGAGAGATACGCCGAGCTCTCGAGAAAACAAAAAGGAAAATAGTGTGAATAAAATGTCAGATTAGGGCGTCTGCAATCAGAGATCCATAGAACCTAAACAAACCTTTTTTACTTTTTTTTCTTTTCCCCCCTGTAGTCGGCTTTCATCATCAGTGTGTTAAAATAAAGGAGAAATGTGTCAAATGTGCTGAAAAAGCTCGAAGATAACCGCTGTGGTAGTGACAGGATGCTGCGTTATTAGATGAAAAGCTTGTCAGACGGGTTTTTTTTTTTCTGTACAAAGGCAAACAGATTTCCATTATGTAGTCAGCCTCCCCCTCCCCCTCCACACACACACACACACTCACACTCACACACACACACACACACACACACACACACACACACACACACACACACACACACACACACACACACACACACACACACACACACACACTCCCCAGGTTGTAAAATCCATTCCCAGTCCAGCCTGCTGAGGTTGCCATGGTCACCTGTGGAGCTTCACACAGGTGTATAGGAGAGGAAGTCTTTCTGTTTGAGATTGCATCAGCTCATACAAGACCTTTTTTGAAGCGTGTGTGTGTGTGTGTGTATGTGAGAGAGGAAAGCCCCTCCCCCACTCTGCCTGCCACTTCTCTTTTTCAAACCATTTGTTTATCAGTCAAATGCGTTTGCACATCATCCAGGATGAGTGTGTCACCCTTTTAGTGTTTTGCATTACAGGTACTTCACTCACGCTGCTCTGGCTGCACGTAAAAGCTGCACACACTTTTTAAAACAAATCTGAATCTTAAAGGCTCCCTCTGATCTTGTGTCCTCCAGGCTGGATGCATCACACGGTGGAGCAGCTCGGGGATAAAGGCACCAAGGACAGCTATGCCATCCAGTGTCTGCAGAAGTCTCTAGAAGCTGACCCAAACTCCGGCCAGTCCTGGTATTTTCTCGGCAGGTAAGACAAACACAGGTGTAGGAGTGTTTTCCCAGGCCTGACCTCTGACCTGGCAGACCCTGAGGCGTGTTGATTAGCCTGTTTGTTTTAGTCATCTGTCGGTGTGCTGTGATAGCGGTCCAGCTAGCGACATGAGCTTGTTGTCGGTTGAGATAAAGTTTGATTGAAGGAGGTGCTGACACTATCTGCTGTCTTCGTTGTTTAGATTGTCTGATACTGGGAGTCGTTGGAGCAAAAAAAGTATACCACCCCCCCCCTGAGGGTCCATGCTGACCCCCCCAGGTGTTAGCTTGGTTTGGCTAGCAGTAGGCTAATCCCTAAGTACAGATTCTACATAGACGTGCAGGATCGGTTATTCTGATCTGTTATTATTGTATAGTTGTGGAAAATGCGATGCTACCCGGTGGACCAATCATAGGGCTTGCTGTCTCCACTGTTGGGATGGAAAGTTACATTTTTGAGGAGGTGCACGTCAGGCTACATACACGCGTAGTTACAGGTCTACGTAAACCTACGGCGAGGATTTAATAATTTATAAATCAAGAAGCAGACGAGAAAGACCTCGACATTAAGCTGTAGAAGACCTTAAAAATCGCGATTATTTCCTCCAGATGTAATTTACACTCGGTGGAAAACCTCCAATCTGTACAGAGAGAAGATCATAATTTAGCACTTATTTAGATCGTTTGACTTTTAGTTTTTCCTGTGGTGCATTTACCGTCTGCTGCAACAGTCTGCCTGAGTCAATGTGAAGCAGCCCGCCATCTTTAGTGTTTCCATGGACTGAATGTGGTTGATTTCCATTTTTTTAAAAGATGAACAACAACGGGGGGCGAGGGGTATGTTTTGTAATCAATGTTTGCTTGAACACTGCCAACACCTTTTGTGGCAAGGCTACCTGATACACAACTGAAGTAGGAAGTCATCAGAGGTCGATTCTGATTTGAAGACATTGTGACTTCTGACAGGTGGATGTTTAACTTTCTCACCCTTTTGTCTCCATGCTCCTCTCCTCCAGGTGCTACTCCAGTATTGGGAAGGTGCAAGATGCCTTCATCTCTTACCGTCAGTCCATCGACAAGTCGGAGGCCAGCGCTGACACCTGGTGCTCCATAGGGTAAGGACAGAAAAAAAAAAAAAAAGATTCAGAGGCCTGAAATGCAATGTGACAGAGGACATCGAGAGAGCGATAGTAAGAGAGGAGAGGGGGGAGATAAAGGATCTATAGATAGATAATTAAAGGGGTGGGGGGGGGTGTATGTCCTCTGGGAGTCCCTGGGCCCGCTCAGATTAGATGAAGACCTAAATCCTGGAACATGATAAGATAAGCACCTCCCCTCTCTCTCTCTCCCTCCCTCTCCCTCTGTGTCCGTCTCTCTCTCTCTCTCTCTCTCTCTCTCCCCCGCCCTCAGGGTTCTCTACCAGCAGCAGAACCAGCCTATGGATGCCCTGCAGGCCTACATCTGCGCCGTTCAGCTGGACAACAGCCACGCCGCCGCCTGGATGGACCTGGGCACGCTGTACGAGTCCTGCGGGCAGCCGCACGACGCCATCAAGTGCTACATCAACGCTACACGCAGCAAGGCCTGCCTCAACACGGCGGCTCTCACTCAACGCATCAAACTTCTGCAGGTACTCGCTTCAGCTCTCTCTTTTTAAAAACATCCTGCGTGTCAGACGTCGTGGAGTATTTCTGTGTTTGTGTTTGATGCCAGATCTGTTTGCTTTCTAAAATGTGCTTTTTGTCATAGTGATTTGTGAGCACTCAGATATGAATAATAATTCATATTGGTGGATTTAAACACATTTTCCTCACTTGAAATTGTAAAGCATTCCCTCATGGCATTAAACATTTCTGTGTTTTTGTTCTATATCTCTGAATCACTACATATAATGCAGTTCCTTTTCTTCAAGCTCAGCACTAAAGTCTGTGTCTCAAACGATCTCTCCTAGGCTCAGTTGTGTAACCTTCAGCCAGGTAGTCTGCAGAATAAGAGTAAAATGCTTCCTAGTATTGAGGAGGCGTGGAGCCTTCCCATTCCTGCTGAGCTCACGTCCAGGCAGGGGGCCCTGAACACAGCACACACACAGCAGGTGAGACCACAGCCCTCTCAGAAATCACGTCAACAATGTCAATAAGGAGGACTGTTACAGCAGAGGCCTCGCTCTGACACAGTTTTATCCTCATCAGATATTCATGTCTCTGAAATTCTTCTGATCTGAGAGATAAAAATGATACAGTGTGAAGGACTTGGAGTGAGGCCCATATTTTAAACGATCTAATTTCTAAAGTGTAGCCGACCCTCTGACTGCTTCTCTGGATCACAAGCTCAAACAATCTAATGATGTCACACAACCCTTATCCTTAATGCAAAGACGGGCTAATCTTATGCCTTCATATTTTGCAATCTGCACGGCAGGAAATGCATGCTTTATGATGCAGTATATTACAGAGCTCTTCCTTTCATTACATGTTTTGGAGTTTAACAAAAAAAAAAATATATATATATATATATATATATTTATTTATTTTTTTTTTTTGGGGGGGGATTTGCTTCAGTGGATTGCTTTTTGGTGACGGGCATGAAAATGCTTTAAAGACTGCAACATAATGCACTCGCTCAGACTACATCTGATTACCGTAAAATCTGGAATATAAGTCTCACCGGTACAGAAGACACAGTCTGATTTCGGGGGGGGGGGGGGGGGGTCTCGTCTCCGCCAGGGGAAAAAGGTTGAAACGGTCTTCCTGTGAGGAATGCTATCTCAGCATTTTATACTGGAATATTGGTCGTACTGGTATACAGGAAGCAGCCCAATTTGTTTTTAAAGGAAAACCTAGGTACTAAGTGCGTCTAATACACCGCGTTTTGAATTCTGAAGCAGTCTCCTTTTTTTTCTCAAAGTACTTTAGACTAAGAGTTTGGCAGAATCAGTCCCTGGTTTGTACAATATTTTCCACTGTTGTACATTTCTATTTGTTAAAAATTTAATAAATGTAGCTTCTTTTTTTTTGTAAAGGATGCAGCTCTTAGTTGTGCAACTTAATGCTATGTTAAGACCCCTCACAATCAACTCATTAGTTTAACTTGATCCTCTTATTTTTGCAAGGTTATTTTGATTTCATGCATTTTTGTCTGTTATAAACTTCAACATTTACATCAATAACACTCAACAACAATTCATCTCCATCATAAGCACTCATATTTTCTGCACCAGTGCCAAACAGAGGACGAGGCTGACAGAGATGTAGTTTAAAATTAGTTGAATAAATGTTACTTCACGTTAAAAAAGTGTGAACTACTCAAACAAAAACTTTTCAGAAGCCTGAGTTTACTGTCTGCATGTCCAAACTGATGAAACACATGTTGCACTCTCCCACATCTGCATCACAGCATGAATACTCTTATCACCTTAATCTATCCGCCCGTTAGATTAAGGTGCCATCATTTAATCATCAGAGTGTTGTCAGACGTTAGATATTTAAATTCTCAGCTCCGTGTGCATGTAAATGTAGCATCGACCTCCAGTATCTGTCGTGTTGTTTGAATCACCGCTGTAGGAATTACTGTGAACTGTAGCTTACTGAAGAAGAAAGTCTTTGCTGGTATTTTGTGAGTCCAGCGTGATCTCACTTGCTGCACCGCTGTGCTTTCAGGCCTGTAAGGGCGAGGGAGTCCAGACCGCCAGCAATCACACGGACCCTCAGGCCAGTCCTGCCAAGAAGAAACGCACTGCCAGCCCGGCCAAGGTAGACGTCACAACATTCATTAAAGCAACGCCACTCTGCTGGATGAATAAGATTGAAGTATAGCATAACTAAGTTCTCATGTTTTTTTTGTTTTTTTTTTCATTTTTTGTCCCCCTGCAGGTTGCTGCAGACTCGTGGGTCAACAGCCCCAATCAGCAGCAGATCCCCAGCTGGTACCTAACGCCACAGAAGATTCAGGTAGGAGACATCTCAAGGTTGCATGTTAATAATAATAATACATCAGTTTTATATAGCGCTTTTCTAAATACTCAAAGACACTTGGACAAAAACAGCCACCAAAAAAAAAAAAAAAGGACGAGGGCAGTACAACGAAGGGGGGGAGGATGGAAGTTGGTGATGTTGAAGAGGTGAGTTTTTAGGGATTTCTTGAAGGAAGTGAGTGTGGGGGAGTGAGTTAGCAGCAATGGAGAAAGCCCTGTTTCCCCCCCCCCCCCTCCCCCCACAGGACTGATAGTTTGTCCTGCAGGGGAGGGGGCAGGAGTTTTGTGTCAGCAGACCTGAGAGTGAAGGTGGGAGTGTGCCGGTGGAGGAGCTCAGACAGGTAGGGGGGAGCCAGGTTGTGAAGGGCTCTTTAGTTGATGTTGAGGAGTTTGGGGAGCCAGTGGAGGTTATGAAGGACGGGGGTTAATGTGGTCTCTGGTGCGGGAGTGTCTGAGGAGACGAGCAGCAGAGTTCTGGATGTATTGAAGTTTCTTGAGTGAATTTGAGATTGTTGAGATTAAAGGTTACAGCCTCTTAGTGCAGTGCGTTTTTACCTTTTTTGTTGTTGTAACTGTTTGTGAGCTGCTCGATTAATGCGACACTCTTTGTGACCTGTGCAGCAACTGGACCACCTGCGGAGCAACCGAGCAAACCTCAAGCCCCCCCAGGTGCAGATGTTGGAGCAACTGGAAAACCAGTTCTCTCTCATGCAGCAGCATCAGCAGCAGGTACGCACCTGCACCTGTGACTCTTAACAGGATGAATTGTTTCTGTTATGTAACAAGCGGCTCACTGAGTTTGTGATGAACTGCGTTTATGTCGGTGTAATGGTTTCGGTTTTATTGCTCTGTCTCTCTTGGTGTGTCAGATGAGGCAGCAGCAGCAGGCGGCAGCAGCAGCAGCAGGAGGTCAGCCCCGGCCCGGCCTTCCCAACGGTCCACTGGCCGAGTCCTCCCTCCACCCCGCGGGCCTCCCCGGCTCCTCCCCCCTCAATCACACAGCCATCCGACCCCCGTGTGTCACCCAGCCCACAGCCAACGGATCCTGTTCCTCGAGTCCTTCAGCGGGGGTGCCGGGACACCTGGACAAGAATCATAGCCTGGGACTGGGAGGTGGCGGCGCGAGCAACGGAAACGTGCCTTACCCGCAGCAGAACTCTCTACCTCACAACTGCACAGCCGCCAGTCAGCCCAGCACCAGCAGCACTACCAGTAGTCCCAGTCACTCAGACGAGACCTGGAGGAGCCAACAACGCAACGCTAACACTCAGGTAGAGCCGGCGTTGTATTCTTTGGAAGTATTACTTTGAGGTTATTGCTTCATATATCTAATAGTGTTTGTTTCTCTGTGTGCAGGGGCTTCAAAAAGGTCCAGGTTCACATTCGGCAGGTCCCAATGGAGAACCCCCTTTCTCTTCCTCGTCCTCCCCTCAGACCTCCTTCTCTTCTTCTGCCATTCTGAATCAGGTCGGACATTCCTCTGGGCCCTGCACTGCCTCCTCCTCGGCCTCCTCCTTATCCCCCACCTCCCCACAGTCCACTCCCAACCACCTGTCCTCGCCCCTCCAGTCCGCTACTACCTCAGGGGTCCACACCAAAGACGCCACGCCTTCAGGGGGCAACAACGGCAGCAACGGAGGGGCTGCTGCTTTGCCATCAGGCCCGGAGGCCGCTATCAGGCAATCTGCAGGGACACCTTTAAGTCCAAGCTCCGCCCCCGCGCAGGGATTGACTAATCACGTCCAGCCGCGGGTGACGGACAGCTCTGCTAGCCTGTCTCAGCCCGCCTCTCCTGCCCCCGGCGTGCTCACTTCAGACAATCCTCAGCTCTCAGCCTTGTTAAAGGGAAAAGCCAATGCGACCAGTAATGACGACAACAATAACTACAATAACCACGGTAACCACGGAGGGCCTTCCTCAGAGAAAATCAACAACGTCCACCCGGGTCTCCACAGTGCCGCCAAACCGGCGTCCGAGCAGTCTGTCCCTGTCAGCACGCCGTCTCCTCCCTCTGCAGACCCTCACACCACAAACAGCCTCTCCTGCCTTAACAGCCCGTCCAGTCAGGGGCCCACCGTCAACGGGAAGGGCCCCGAGGACTCCAAGAGCCCGCTGAAGGAGGAGCCTTCAGGAGGAGCTCACAGACACGGTGTCCATGGTGGTCTGGCTCCCTGGTCCTCAGTGTCCATCTACCCCAGCTCCAGCGAGGTGCTCAAAGCCTGCAGGTGAGAAGACTTAAGAGAGGGACACTCTGTTAGGATGAAAACATTAGGAAACAGCGCCTTTTTATTCTACTCATAGCTACCAGACTCCTCTGACAAACACAAGAACTTTACCTCCATGAGGAGTAAGGAAGTGCTGATCTACCCCCGCAAGGAAGCAGCGGTAGACAAGCAAGAAGCCCATCTCCTGTGAGGTTAAATGATCAGAATTCTTAATGTAGTCTGGTCATTAAAAAAAAAATAGAATAACAATCTGAGGCTGTCAGGGACAAAAACAACTTTTAATTGACCCACTTTCATCAGCTTTATTTCCCCCCCTGGGTGTTTATGTTGCAGCCCATTCTTCAGGTAAGCGTGCGTCGTGGTGTCTGCAAAACGCTTTTTATTGTCCATTAAAGAAGTCGAGAGCGCACGCCACAGAGCGTGTGTGGAAGTCATGACGCAACAGGCGTGTTCACATGTGAAGTCATGTGTAGAACTGTCATGCATTTGGAACCTATCGTGACATTTTTGATCCCTATCTGTGTTGGTTGTGTCCCTCATAGTCCTGACTGAGAGCCTTTCCAGGCAGGTTTTAAGAAGCACAAAACATCTGAATGAAAAAAGTTCTACAAGTAATGCTAAGTCCCTGTTCTGCAAACTGCGATATGACCCCTAAACCCGGGGAGTCTAAAGCTGAGTTGAGGTGTTTTTTTTGTTGCGTTCATGCTTGAAGTCTCATCGTTTAAAACTACAATAAAATCTCTAAACGCAGGGAGTAGTGGTATACAGGAAATTTGATTTGGATCCTGCCTGTGTGAAGAAGTCCGTTGACATTTGATTTTAAGCATTCCAGTGTGTGTTCATTCTTTGATGTGAAAGGGGAGAAGTCCCATTGGGGTTTGATCTGCACTGAAATGTCCGCTTGGAGGTGTTAAAAGTAGAGCTGTCAGTTTTAACGTGATAATGGTGACTTACATTTCTGTTGCCATGGTATCCAAACAGGTTAAACAAAATAACAATTCTTGTGTCATGACAAACCCTAATGTGTGGAGTCCTCTGAACCTGACTGTTCTGTGTGCAGGAACCTGGGGAAGAACGGCCTGTCGACCAGCAGCGTCCTCCTGGACAAGTGTCCCCCGCCTCGCCCCCCTCGCCCCCCCTCTCCTCTGCTGCCAAAGGACAAACTCAACCCCCCCACGCCCAGTATTTACGTACGTGCAAACACAGTGCAGGAAACAAGTGTTCATGATGATGTTGATGTGAGTACAGCTCCTCATAGTTTCCTCCTCTTTCTCTAAACCTGCAGCTAGAAAACAAGAGGGACGCCTTCTTCCCTCCGCTCCATCAGTTCTGCACCAACCCCGCCAACCCGGCAACCGTCATCAGAGGACTGGCCGGAGCTCTCAAACTGGGTACGTGTGCAGCTGGATGTTTCTGTCTGCTCCAGCCTCACGTGGCTCTGTGGGTGTGTCTCTGTGATCATGACATGCTGCTTGTGTGTGTGTGTATGTGTGTGTGTGTGTGTTGGAATTTTACATGTATGACAACAGCACCACCTGCAAGTTGGAAGTGTTACTGCACGTGTTTCCTGGAAAGGACGTTCAGCAGCTTTTTTGCAAACAGGTTTCAAACATCTGCTCGTCCGTCACAAAGACTCTCTGTCCAGTTAGTTCAGCTTAAATCTGACCGACTGTTTGATGATGATCTTTTAGAGGAATCCTTGTAGTCAAAATGAAACGAGGACAAATGAACTCACCTGTGCTGCTCCATCTTAACCTGCTGTATCTGATATTAAACATGTGGCATTAGGAGCGTTTTAAACAGAATGTACGGTGACAGACAAAACAATAAATAACCTTAAAATTGTTGCTGATAACCTTTAAAAAAAAGTGATCTTTTTATAAAATGTTAATTATTCCAAACTCTCAAATGTGACCCACATGTCTCTGTCAGCAGCCAAAATGTTCCTAACTCCCCACGGAGGTCATAAGAACAAAGATGTGGTAGTCTGCTGAGTCTGTCCAAATGGATTTGAAAACATAGCTGTGAAATGTTCAACCTCCCGACCCAAACTTTGTCCCACTGCCTCCCAGAAAAGCAGCGTCGGTTTTTCAACAGTATCAGGTAGACCTAGTGTTTACAGACGCAGTGTTTGAGCTGGACTTTTCATGTCATGTCTCTTTTCGCTTTCCTCATTGCATCGCTGGTCAGAATCTACCTCACAATGAAATCTCTTGGCTCCCATATGTGGTTAAGGACGTGAGCCTGCAGAGCAATAAAAACATTTTCAAAGAAAACTGAAAAACAGCAACAACAAAAAAAAAAAAAGTTCCAGGTGATAGTTTTCTCCGGGTGCTGTGAAAACTAAAACATGCTTTTTAGGTTTAACAAGTTTAAAGAAATCCTTTAAAATGTAATTTCTTCCACAGATTTGGGCCTGTTCTCCACGAAGACGCTGGTGGAGGCGAACCCAGATCACATGGTGGAGGTGAGAACGCAGCTCGCTCAGCCCACCGACGAGAACTGGGACCCGAGCGGCAGCAGGAAGATGTGGCGCTGCGAGAGCAGTCGCTCACACACCACCATCATCAAATACGCTCAGTACCAGGCCTCGTCCTTCCAGGAGTCTCTGAGGGTCAGTGAGAGACACACACACACACACACACACACACACACACACACACACACACACACACACACACACACACACACAGAAGGATGTGCTGTCCCTGAAGATCGTCCTGCTTTGTGTCTTTCATGTAAACATGGATGAGAAGTGACTCTTTGCACGTGTTTGTTTGAACAGGAGGAGAACGAGAAGAGGAAGGAGACTGAAGCAGAAGCGGGATCCTCAGACAGGTGACTTTCTTTCTCCTCCTTTCTGTCCCGCCCTCAGTTTTTACAGTAGGTTTCTTCACTTGTAACTAATGACTTGATTTTCTCTGTTGGCGTCAGGCGCAGGAAAGGTCCTTTCAAACACCTCAAGTTTGGCACCAACATCGAACTCTCTGACGAGAAGAAGTGAGTGACTGTTTGAATCTTTTTGCACTTTTCTGTCTTGTTGACCGGCCTCCACAGTCTCATGATAATCTGTGTCCTGCTTCCTGTTCAGGTGGAAACCGCAGCTTCAGGAGTTGTCCAAACTTCCAGCGTTTGCCCGGGTGGTGTCGGCAGGTAACCTGCTGAGCCACGTGGGTCACACCATCCTGGGCATGAACACGGTGCAGCTCTACATGAAGGTGCCGGGGAGCAGGACTCCAGGTATATTAACTCTAATCGACCGTCATCTGCTCTTTCATTCGTCTCTTCTTTGTCACTAACCCGGTGCTTTTATTTTGAAGGTCACCAAGAGAACAACAACTTCTGCTCAGTCAACATCAACATCGGTCCCGGAGACTGCGAGTGGTTCGCTGTGCCGGAGACGTACTGGGGCGTCATCAACGACTTCTGTGAAAAGTACGACCCTGAATGACATCATGCTTAATCAGGACTCCGGATATTTTTAACCCTTTGCTGTCTGTGAATTACTTTTGATTCTACATGATGGATCTGAACAAAACGTTTTGTATTTCTTCAGCCAGCAGCAATGAAACAGAAAGTGATGACTGCTACTTATTAAGATGTACAAACTTCAATATGATTGAAGTAAAAATCAAACAGCATACTGACCTGTCTTGATACCGCGGCAACAAAAGTAGAGTTTTTAGGAAGGTAATTTCAGGAGTTTGTTGGCAACACTTTGGTGCTAAAATGTTTTTGTGCAGTTCGTTCCAAGACATTCAAAACTTTTTAGCCACTTAGACCTCAAAATCTGTTTAAAAAAAAAAAAGGGTTTAACAGGGACGTTTTATCCTTTACGTTTCTTAGCTGACACTCTTTGTTTCCCTCCCCTCACAGGAACAACATCAACTTCCTGATGGGATCCTGGTGGCCCAACCTGGAGGACCTGTATGAGACCAACGTGCCTGTTTACCGGTTCATCCAGCGCCCGGGGGACCTGGTGTGGCTCAACACAGGAACCATTCACTGGGTTCAGGCCATCGGCTGGTGCAACAACATCGCGTGGAACGTCGGGCCCCTCACAGGTGAGAGAATGCAGAATGACCTGCAGGTTGGAGGCGGCTTCAGGGTGTGTGGCCCGAGAGCCTCGTGAACCTCTGCTGGATGAATTCATGATGTTCAGGTATTAAAGGAGCGTGTCTCTCTTCTTTTTCTCCTCAGCTCATCAGTACAAGCTGGCAGTGGAGCGTTACGAGTGGAACAAGCTGCAGAGCGTCAAGTCAATCGTTCCCATGATCCACCTCTCCTGGAACATGGCGAGGAACATCAAAGTGTCCGACCACAAGCTCTTCGAGATGATCAAGTGAGAACTCGCTTTTTACTGTTTTCTTAGACGAGTGTTCTGAGAATACCAGAATTTTAAACTTCAGTATGAGAGTCAGGAAAATCAAACAATATAGAGACCTGCTTGATACCATGGCAACCAAAATAGACGCCCGATATTGAGTAACTTCTTGTTTTTAATTACCAAAAATTGCACATTAACCAAAGTGTTGACAATTTTGAGAACCTATTTCTGAACACTCCTCACCTGTGTGTTTCTCTGTGTGTCAGGTATTGTTTGTTGCGGACTCTGAAGCAGTGTCAGATGCAGAGAGAGCTCCTGCTGAATGCTGGCAAAGAGCTGGTGTGGCACGGGCGGACGCAGAACGAGCCGGCTCATTACTGCAGCATCTGTGAGGTGAGAACACAAAAACACAGCGACATCCTCTCCGCTGAACCTCGGCGTCCTCAGACCTCGGCTTCTGCCCGGTCTGCAGGTTCCTCTTCTAGATATTTATATATATATTTTTTTTTAAAGATTTATTTTTGGGCTTTTTGTGCCTTTTAATGGAGAGACAGGACAGTGGATATAGCCGGAAATTGAATTATGAAAAATGGAAGCCTTATCTTTCAGCAGGATGTACTTCTTAATGATGTCCCTGTATGAGAACAATGGGACAAACTTCTCTGTATATTCCAATGTTATAAAAATGCCTCACAAAAAAAACAGAAGGAGCAGCATCTTAAAGCCGTATTATTACTTTAACTCACTTCACACTATATCTTCTTCTTCTGTGCATCACTTGATGAGAACAGATAGCTCAGACTAAGGTTGCTTTCCTTCCTCGTCTTTTGCACTTAAAGTACTAATAATCACCTGTGCAAGTTTTCTTATTAGCACCATTTTTTACTTACTGTAACTACTGAGT
Organism: Labrus bergylta; assembly: GCF_963930695.1. Taxonomy (NCBI): domain Eukaryota; kingdom Metazoa; phylum Chordata; class Actinopteri; order Labriformes; family Labridae; genus Labrus; species Labrus bergylta. Next base: position 11,714,173 of record NC_089207.1, read on the forward strand.
TTGTTTTCTAAATCAAAATACCAACTTAAATGCACACATAAATGTCTGCGACTTTCATTGCACATTCTTTTAAAACAGTATATTTCACTTAATATTTGCTTTGCACCTTAAGGAGCAATATGTAACTCTGACACCTAGTGTTTAAAATGGGTACTGCAGTCAAAATTCTAAACATTGTAGAGAGCTGTCTCCCCCCCTCCTCTCTAGAGTCGATGCTCACACAGGTCACCATGTGGTGGACACTGAAGCTTCAGTGTTTATCCAGCTCTGCATCGGTCTGTAAACCTTTCTGCGTTCTAACCTCTCTCCGTTTTTCAAAAGCATCTCCAATATTGATCCTAGTTTGAGCACGTTTCTGCTCGTGGAGCTTATTAGAAACATGCAGAGGCTTTTTAGGTCGGGTACAATCACTTCTATCTGAACCAGTTCTCTTGCCCGCTTCCATCGCTGCAACACCTGTTGGTTTGACCTGATAACTGGTCTCATATCCGGCAAACCGAGGGGCATCCAAAACGGCCGTGTGGGGGGTGCCTTAAAACCGCCTACCTTCTCTGGTCCAAACAAATCCAGAGCATTCAGGAGCAGAATCTAAAGTTAGAAGGAGGACATACTGGCTGCTGCATTGTTGTCAAAGAAGCCAGCACTTCAACATAGCATGTTTCCTTAATGTCTGATCATATAGTAAGCTCACTTTATCATTTCACTCACTACACGTCTTACTGATTGATCCTTTAAAGTTTTTTTTTTAAAATATGTTTGAATGCTGAACAACGTCTCGTTGTACTTGCACTGGTCCGATGACAATAAAGGTGGAAGAGAAGTGTTTTAAATATTCCACACGTTTACATCGAAAAAAAAGCACAACTATTTTTTAGGAGCTTGGTACTTTAAAAAAAAAAGTGTCCTCCTCATCACCTTCATGTCTTCTCTGCGCAGGTGGAGGTGTTCGACCTGCTCTTCGTCACCAGCGAGAGCAACAGCAGAAAAACATACGTGGTGCACTGTCAGGACTGTGCCCGCAGGGGGAGCTCTAACCTGGACAACTTTGTGGTGCTGGAGCAGTACAAGATCGACGACCTCATGCAGGTTTACGACCAGTTCACGCTCGTAAGTGTGATCGATAAAAACCAACGGTGTGTCAGTCTGAGACGTTTAACGGTGGAATGAGCTCAGTGTGCTCCTCCTCTCCTCCTCACAGGCGAGCCCCCTGCCCTCCTCCTCCTCCCTGTCCTCCTGATGCCTCCACCGTCTCAACCACAATCAGAACTCTCCGGAAACATTTTGTTCTTCTTCTCCGACATTCAGGAAGTGAGCCTGGCGGTCCTCAAACGGCGCTCTGTAGCTCTCCCATAAGGCAGCTGTGTGAAAGCTGTGTGTCTATGCAACCTGTCCAGAGCGGTATGACCCCCCCCCCCCCCCCCCTCTCCATCATGACCAGACTGTTCTCCTGCTGGCCCAGAAAACACAAAAATACTCCAACGAAAAATGATGAATTAAAGTTTTGTACATATTCTGTTTTCACACAAAGACTACTGACTTTTCTTTTTCCGTTTTTTTTCCGCTTGTGAGTCGACGCGAGAGCTTGGCCCCCCCCCCCCCCCCCCCCCTTTTCATGAGACGACTATTTAGCATAGCTGGTTAGATAGAGACCTCTTCCTCCTCCTTCTTCCTCCTCATCCTCCTCAGTCAGGAAAAACAAGACGTTTTGTAATGTGAACAGTCGAGTGACTCCTTCTTCACATCCTTTTTCAAACCCTTATGTTCCCGGACTTTTGAAGCGTTTCTTTGATTTACAGAAAAGGAGAACATGTCACAGCCACGACACGGAGATAAAAGGGTTGCACACAGGCAGACAGAAGAGTGAACTTTAATTTGTGTTTTTTTTTTTTTAATGTAAATTTTCACTATTTATAAATGCATATTTATTGCTTGAAGATATTTGTTGATGGAATGCTGTCATTTTTTTTTTTCCCAGAGTACCTGCCATTAAATCTGAAGGAGTGTTGTGATTTTAAACACCGCCTCCTACCTTTTCTATATAAATGAACTGCTTAGTAAGCGTTGTACAGAGACCTTACCTGACATAGGTTTATGTTTGAAGGATGTTTTATGAGTCAATAAAGAAGAACCTGTCTTTATTTACATCATGTCGCACTTTTTACACAATTTAACCCGGAGCTGAAAACTTCACTGATTTCTTTTTTTTTTGATATTGAAATACTTTATTAATCCCTGAGGGAAATTGTGATTTACACACTGTTATTGAGATGCTTCTCACATACACAAACAGGATGTGTGGAGAGATGTCAGAGTGGGGCTGCTACACAGGGAGCACACCACGGCAGTTCAGGGTTCAGTGCCTTGTTCTTATCGGCAGTAGTCGGGATGTGCCCTGGCATCTCTCCTTCTACCAGAACAACTTCTATATCCTCACCGGGACTTGAACCGGCAACCCTCTAGTTCCTAACCCAAATCCAAGCTACTGCCACCCCAACTGGTGAGAGCTGTCCAGGCTTTTTTCAACCTCGAAGTAAATCAAGTAATAAGTGATCCTTCTTATTTTTAATCAGTGCGATGGTGTGACAAACCAGTCTCGTTCCTGACAAACAAGAAGAAACAGGAAGAATCAAAGACAGAAACAAAGGCCAAGAGTTATGAATGTGTGATTGGTGTCATACGGCTTAATGTTTACAAACCGTTACATCACTCCCGATGTCTGAGACGAGTCTGAGCTCCTCTTTTTACAATCAGTCAAATTCTAACTTTATTTAATTTACATGTTAGCACTAATTAGCTGTCGGTGTCTGTGCTCACTATACCTGGCTTGTTATCTTGCTCACTGTTTGGCCTGTGCAGGGACTCTGGGGTTTTTCCCGCTGGCTTGGTTTGCTGCAGACCTTGACTTTCCCTCACTCCTCGCTCCTTTCCCCCCTCTACATCTTCAGTAAGATGTGGTCACTACATCGGGCTGTTGGAGGTCACTTGTGGCTCCAGAAAACAAAGACACCTCAACCAAAATGCCAAACTCGAAGCTTCAAAACAGAGTGCACAACCCGATGGGTGATTTGTTTTTTTCAATGAGTGGTGTACTCATTAAAGCGTCACATTTTAAGAGCTACTGGTCATTGATGGCATGAATCAGAGACGGAGCGGACAGAAGATGGAGCTTATCCTGCATGTTACTTCAGCACAGAAATGTAGTGAATTCAAAAGTCAGACAGACACCGTCTTATTTCTCGTTGTTTTCTTAATACCCGTTGTTTTCTTGCAAAGCATTCTGGGTAGCTTTTTATTCCCTGTAAAGTGACTCTGAATTCTCAGTCCACTGTAAACAGCGCCTCGGTCAGTTCTGTGCTCCATAACAAAGACACGGTGCCTCATTAAACGTCCACATGTGGCGTCCAGTTTAACCGGTCCTGCAGGGAGCGGGTTCTTCTCTGAATGAAGTCGATCAGCAGAGGATCATGGGTAGAAAATAACGAATCAGAACAAAGAGGCAGAGAGAAATCAAAAGTATTTCTGATGTGTCTGAAGGTTTTATGTGTGTGTGTGCTGCTTTCCTCAGCAGGTGATCTGTGGTTGGAGGTGATTAAATAGTGTGCAGCTCAGTTTGGGGATCCTAAAAAAAAACCCAGATTCTTCATGGCCTGATTTACAGGATGTGAAAAGAGGAAGCTGGACGAGTGTCGGTTTGTAAAAGAGGAACAGAAAGAGCTTTTCTTCCTCCACAGACGGACGGATAAAAACGATTCAACGACCCCACACGAAGTTCATTTTTTATTGATTTCATCTCATCTGGCTTTTTTTTATGGATTGTGAATATTTTGGAACAACTTGGCTGATGAAGTCTGAAGAATAATGTCTTTGCATCATTTTCTGAGGGAACATCACATGAAAGATTTAAATTGTGAGAATGGAAATGCTTTAGAACATTTTCATGTTGGGAAAAGTGTAAATGTCAGTTTTCCACATGAACACATATTTTGAATCCTTTTTTTTAATCCCAGGAGGGGAATCACTTTTACACTGTAGACTGAAACACACACATGCACAAACAGGATCCTGTATGGACTAATGGAGCGAAGTCAGAGTGAGGGAGTGGGGGGGCTGCGTCACCAGGATCTCTGGGCCCCATGAAAAGATTTCACATTGGGCCCCTCCACCTCAGTCAACCCTGAGATAACCACACATCCCATTACACAAATACATCTTTCCATCGGGGTCTGGTTGTGGGAGGCTGCAGCCGTACCCAGCTGTCATTGAGCGAGAGGCGGCATTACACCCTGTACAGATCGCCAGTCTATCACAGGGCTGACATGTAGAGACAGACAACCAGACACACTCACATTCACACCTACGGACAAATCAGAGTCACCAGTTAACCTAACTGCACAGGAGCATGATGGGAAATAATCTCACAGATCTCCCGGTCATCTTCAGCAGCTTCATCGTCCTTCGGCTGAAGAACATTCAGAGAACAACTCTTGTTGACTGTGTAAGTTCAGTTTAACTTCTTTGTTAGTTTGTCTTCAAATAGAGTCAAAAGCTCCCCTCAGAGAAAAGTGTTTATTATTATAACATTTATCTCTGCATGTGTAAAAGGGTTTTCTTCCATTAAAGTTATTAAAGCCGTCAGTCGGCGCAGCGGGAGGAAAGTGTTTGGCTCGGCTGTCTGACACTCCTCATGACATGATTAGGTTTTTAAAAATGGAGCAGACAACTTCACAAACTCATTAAGCTCCTTTGTAAACTTAATGTTAAACTATTAATCTCTTCTTTGAGTATTTTAACTCAGCCGTATTTGACCAACACTAACGTCCTGACTTCTGATGGAGTTTGTTCCTCTGTGTCATTAAACTTTATTAATTATTAAAACACACAAACGCCCAGCATCATTCAAATCATTTTGTCCTTTGGTGAAGTACTCAACACCAAATGTGTATTCATCCGCAGCTGGAAATAGTTCCTAACCTGTGTAAGATTTATTTTCAGTCTTTTCATCGTACTAGTCTCAAATCTTACATTCAAGGTCAAATAATATGAAAAATAAAATCCACTTCACCATGTTTCTGTAACAATAATATGTGTCTCTAGTCTGTCTACAAACCCCCCAATGATGAGAAAAGTCCATCCTCTCCGTCTTTTGCCTGCTCCACTTTTCAGAAAATGTGTGCTCAAACAGGCCGTTTGGAGATTTTCCCTTCATGACATCACAAAGGGCAGTAACCCCTCCCCCAGGTGTGTGACACTCCCACAGCTAGGTGTTTGTTCTGCCCTCTGAGTCTGCCTTCTCACCGTAAACAATAGGACATGGAGCGAGAAAGCCAGAGACACTCAAGCCCTTCCAGAGAGGGGGCGTGGTCAGACACAGCTCATTTACATTTAAAGGTACAGACACAGAAACAGCCTCTTCTGAGCAGGGCTGAAATAGAGGGGTATAGACATGATCAAATACAGGATCAGAGTGGATTTAGAACAAGAAACTTCACACACATGTTTTGAGGAGCTCTGAGACTTATTTAAACTGGTTGATAAGGAGGAGAATATGTGACCTTTAAAACCTGAACCCTCACATCCTGCTTCTTTTCTTTCACTTCCGCATTGGCTTCATTTTTCAACAGCGGAGGTTGCCGCTTTTTTTTGCCCCTTATCCTGCTCTCAGCCTCTGTCTCCAAGCTGTCCAAGTAAAGTAAGTTTATAAATATTATCTGTTGTAGATATGTTTTCTCTACATGGGAAGAAGAGTATTACAATGTTCATAACCTCCAGATATAACATGCATCAACGTATCTAATTAGAGGAAAGCTTATTGTCCTGCAAAGTGACGAAGGTTTCTGCAGTGCCATGCTGTTCTGACTAAATGTACCACATTTGCAGGTGCAGATGACAGTGTGCAGGATTCTGTTTCCAAACTCTAATCTCTCTGAACTCCAGGAGGAATTTTCCAGCCATATATATCTCATCTAAACTCAACTGTGTTTGCTGCAGCCTTAAAAAAAAGGAATGTCTGCAAATCACCTTTTTAGATTCCTCACAGAGCGTGTCAGTCAGTTACACGACCCACCCCGGAGATTTCCCCAAGGCAAATCCCCAAAGGTCAAGAAAAAAAGTTTTTTTTATTTTTGTATTTCTGATTTTAATTGTTGGTTGATCGAGTCTCTGAATGTTCGCCGATGCCCTTTTGTTTTGTGCCAAAGATGCAGAAATACAAAAAAAGCCTGGCACATGTGAGTGTGGACTGAGTTGGTGTGACAACCTTTTACATGAACACTTAGTCAACGGGTGTGAAGTGCATGAATAATGAGAATATAATGACACTGCTTCTGTTCCTTTCTGGAGCCAGGAAGCGGAAACAATAACGCCCTCACCTGAACCTTTCCCCCCCGAACTTTAAGAAAACACTCGATGAAGGACTTTGATTGTGCTCGCTGCGTGACGCTCATTGTGTTTTCTGTGACAAACGGAGCTGAACGAGTGGGATCAATCAGATGAAAGAGGGTCTACCTGACACATTTTACATTACCTCAACCACAGGTGGCTCCATCGGCCTGATGGCCTGACAACCACTTCAAGCAACACACCTTTAATTTATTCTTTCCTTTTCAATTTTCCGGTCTTAAAAAAAAAACGAGCTGGCAGGTTGTGTTTTTCTTCTTTTTACATTTCCACTTACCTCCAGAAGTGCGAGGGAGGAGGCTGACATTTTAGAGAAATATCAAAGCTGAAGCGGAAACGTGGCCTCCGATCAACTCAGGTGTACATATGAGACGACGTGGTTTAGTTTTCCTCTGAAGAAAACTCTCCTGTTAGAATCCTTTTGTTCTACGTATGGATTTATTTATCAGCTGACAAACTTCAAGATGAACTGACTTCAGATCTGCGACAGGTCAATGAATGATCTCATGGTGCTTTTCATTTGATCTCGGAAGTCAGAAATTCAGAGTTGCCGGTCTGATACGTCATCAGGAACGCCCCTTGATACAGGTGATGGATTTTCTTTGTTCCTTTTTCAGAGAACACGAGTTATTAATTTCTGTCAGCACCTAAAGACAATTTCAACCACAATCTTAAAAAGTGGATCTGGAGGAAATTACCAACCCTGCTTTTAACTTCAGTATCTGCCTGTAAATTACTGAGTTTTAAAGACAACATAGTTAGAGTTATAAATACGACAAACATGATGAAAGAGAATATAACCTCCACCTCATCTTCAAACAAAGAGGAAGCTCAAAAGTCTGATTTACTTTACAGAAACAAGAGGCAGTATTAGCTGCAGCCAGCAGGTGTCACTGTAGGTATGAAGGAGATGAATAGAGTCATGTCTCTAACACACACACACACACACACACACGCACACACACACGCACACACACCCTCTAAGTATCAAAGAGGATGAGCGCTGTCCTTAAATCCTGAAGGTGTATTCCAGATGTGTTAGTCACTCCTGTGAGTCAGCCGTGTTTCTTCCGCTCCTGTTTGTTTTGACTCTTTAAAGAAGTGACTCACACTTCAAGTTTGAAGGAGAAAACATGTGAAAGTATTTTAGAGCCGAAGTGGATGTACAGCGGTACATAAATTATATTTTCTTGGACTGCGGACGCCGAGCGTTCAGCAGCCAGGAGGAAATCACTGTCATTTGTGGAAGTGCTGGTTTGTGAGGAATGTGTGTGAGCGGAGTGCAGACTGCCATGAACACACACGGAGACAAATATCTGCAGAGCGACGACGAGGCAGGATGGTTTCTGACTGGTACTCTGACACACTCAGTACAAGTACACACAAATGTTTTTTTTTATTTGTTTTTTTTATCCCAGCTGCTTCAAGAAGCTCCCCAAATAATCAGACATTTGAGAATATCTTCCCCTAGAAATAAAACAGGAAAAATGACGTCACAACTTTAGTTAGTACGTAATATTTACAGTCTATGGTTAGTACGCAGCATCCTTTGATCCATTTTAGAAACATTTTACAAAATAAAACTCTCACAAACGAGAAAATGTCATTTAAATAATTTAAATGGTGATCCCTAAAGATTCTGTATTAAACTGAAGGGCGATAAGTTCACATACACAAACAGGACTCATGGACACTCATGGAGAGATGTCGCTGCTACACAGGGAGTGATCTAGAGCTGCTGGGGGTTCAGTGCCTTGCTCAAGGACACCTCAGCAGTACTCGGAAACTGACCCTAGCACCTCACCAGCCACCAAACATACTTTGGTCTGCACCGGGACTTCAACCGGTGACCCTCCAGTTCCCAACTAAAGTCCGTTCAGACTTTCTATTTACATAAACTGTGATGTTGTTTTTTTTTCCCCACATGCTAACTTTTATGTGTTCAGTGCCAATGAAGTTTAAAGTTTGGAACAGAAACAGGTTTTCATTTTGTATTTTTTAAAAGTTACAGTTTCAAGAAAATGAACACAAAGATACTTGTAATATATTAAAACACTAAAAATACACAGAATAATACTTCAGTCGAGCTCGTGCAGCAGCTTAAACATTTCTGGCTTCTCTGACATTCTTGCAAAACTGATTTATTTACTCATATACGTGTTCTTTCATGAATTGACCAACATGACAAAGGACCTCAGCCC
>NC_089207.1:11725269-11752769 GCF_963930695.1 Labrus bergylta
AGTGGTACAAAGATCCAATTTTAAGCGATCATCATTTTTTTACTTTTCTGTTCAGATCATCAGTGCAGCACTTTTCTGAAACTTGAATCCATATATCTACAATTGTATCAACTTTTCTATATCCTACAACAAGTTCCACTTCTTTCTCTTTCACCAACCGTCGTCCTTTGTTTTTTTCAAATGAAACTTTATTAACAACTGTCAACGCTCTGTCCCGATTTCACTCATAAAGTGTGAGCTCTCCAGGCCGTGCCCGACAATCGGGTCGTACAGTGTGAGCACTTCAATCTCAAGGTCTGGTCGGGCGTCGTAAACAATTCAGTCGTACAGCGTGAGCTGGCATGCCACCCCGACTTTTATTCAATCGGGGAAAAATCAGACAGTGTGAGCAAGGCTTTAGTTGCCACCTTCGGTCTCTGTCCACTTCTTAGTTTAGAACTGAAGAAGCCTTTCTGAGCAAAAGGGACGGGTGTAGACGGAGCACTGAGGGAATGCTACTTTCAAAATCATGTTAGTTTTTCAAAATTACCAACCCAGCCTTAATGTGATGCAAACGTGTTAAAAACTATGGATGTGTCAGTCACTGTGCAGAGCTGTGTTAGAGAATATTAATGGAGATTATTGACAGTTTATATTCTGATAATCCTTTTTTCTGCAACGTATTTATGGACAGTGTTAAAAGCTGATGACTCACAAAGCTGTCAGAACAGATTTTTCATGTTTTCATCAAAGACACAAATGATCCTGTCCATCATTCATCATCGGCAACGATATGATTGAACAAAGTCAGATTGAGACGTTTCAGTTCTGTGAGAGTAACAAGATGTTATTGTTAATCTTTGGATATTAATATGTGGTAATAACAGAAGATGTCTCACCGGGGGAAACCACAACCGCAGAATGAGCAGCTGAATAATTTCCCCCCTGAACATTTTTAAACCATGATTCAGCGATGAACTCACCACCCACCGATTCAACCTCATGTTCTGATATTTCACAGGAAGAAACAGAGAATTTAATAACTACGCCGTGAAGTTTTCCACTAACCTCCTGAAGGATGTCGAGTGTGCCACCTGTGAGAGTGATAAATCCTGTTTTTGTTTCCTGTCACATGAAGTTGTCTTTTCTTTGTGTGTGTGTGTGTGTGGAGAAGGACGGGGTGGTGTGAGTCAACACGTCTTCATGCCTGCAGCTTTCTTACAGCCAGGTGGAGAACAGACATGTTTCAGTGTCATTAAAAGAAAGGTGAGATCCTTAAGATGCGTTTATGCTTTTTATTCTGACCTTTTTTCAAAATGCTCTTTTACCGCACAAGAAAGCTGCATGTTTCCATTCACTCCTCTATTAATTAAAGATTAATAAGTAAGCTGTTAAAAAGCAGGGTTGGTAATTTTTTTAAACTAGCATGATTTTGAAAGTAGCATTCCCTCAGTGGTCTGTCTGCACCCCCTCCCCTCTGTCCTCCCTCTAAAGCCATGCCTCCTCACTTACATGCATGAGCGCCGTTTCTCCAGAAGTGGACCTCAGCTCATTTCTTGCATTGTGTAGAAACTATGTCATCTCATGTCTCATTCAGCGGGAAGTAAACTCACAGTATAAACTCCTAAAGTCATCAGTGACGAGCTTTGAGTGTGGGCTAGAGCACGCAAGAGGTAGAGAGCGAGCAGGGAGACAGGGAGGCGTGTGATTGGTTCATCAGATTGGTACCTCCTGGCAGACATTGGTCAAAGTTTCTACAGGCTTACAACTGATACAGATGACAGATTTTCTTGGTTCCTTTTTCAGATCAGTTATTAATTTCTGTCAGGACCTAAAGACAATTTCAACCAAAACTTAAAAAGTGGATCTGGAGGAAATTACTACACCATGGCTTTTATAGTTCTACTCATCTTTTTTCTCCACTTATACCTACCGGTCTTTGACATAACATCTGGTGTTTCCATGGCAACCATTATGCGAGTACTCAACTATATATGTTACACGTTACACCTTTAAAACTCAAGTGAGGAACTTTCATTTTGTATTGATTTTGGCGCCCCCTGTTAATAGGGCTAATAGTTTGCCTTGTTTCTTAGCTGATGTCCTGTACATGTGAGTGTTGTTTTCTGACACCACCCCCGCCCCGCACCGCTCCTTTAACAGTCAGACATTTCCCTCTCTGTGAGGTGAAAGTCTGTTTCTGCAACGTGCCGTTAATCTTTTCTCTCTCGTTTTTTAAACATTTAAGTTGGATGATTGTGAAGTTTTATTTTTCGTGGATAAATATAGTTTTTCTGTTTTGTTGAGAGGGAAATATGGATGCTGAAACCCTCTCCTCTGCTCCCTGCGTGTCGTTTTGGAGCCACATGGGGGCAGTGTCCACAAATCCAGTCCTCCATCATGTACACATGAAGCCCTGAGTGAGTGTGTCTCTACAAGCTGTGAAATGAGTCCCATCATCATTATAAAAGCAAATCATTTCAGTGTCGTCCTCTGCAGAAACAAAAATAATAAAGCAGATGGCGAACACAACTGGTCGTCTGGGCCAGCGTCCAGCGTGTTTAAAACTGTTGTTGTGTTTGAGTCACTGTGACTCTTCTGACAGTCATCCATCAGCACACAGCGGCCCATCGAGGAGCCGCAGTCTGATGGCTCATGATGCTAATTTAAAACAGTCGCACCGTTTAGTCACAGTTTGATGCCATGAATGTATAAAAGGAGATGAACCAGGGGAAAGGTTGCAGCTCTGGAAATGAGGGATGCAGATGATAAAGAACCATGACACGAGTTCAGGTTTAAAAAAGAACGGTGAGGAAAACAGGGTGGATTTGATTTCTTGTTTGTTGAAGTCATAAAGTCATTAACGTTCATCCTGACCCGACAGGTGCTGCATCACCTGGACTCTGAGGGAAACTCCAGCAGGCCAAACGGATGTGACTGAAACCAATGCACGGAGCAATTTACTGAACATACTGCTCTTTTTTTTTTTTTTAAAGCAGATGTCTGTTCTTGCGTCTGTAAAACAGGCGTCAAATTCCTGGATTTGTGCACGAACACACCTGGCCAGTAAATTTGATTCAGTTTGTGAAACTCCAATCTGTTTTTATGCAGTCTTAAATTCATAAAAGCAAGTATCTAAAAGGTGAAAGGCTGTTTGAAATGTTTTCATTTTGTTTTTTAAGGATATTGAAGAGAGACAGGAAATGTTGGGAGGAGAGAGAGAGAGGGACGACATGCAGGACCGAGGTCGGACTGGAACCCACGGCCGCTGCAATGAGCAAAACAACCCCTATACATGGAGCGCACAACATAACCACTAGGCCATCCGGCGCCCTGTCATATATGTACTTGTTCCTCATATTGGGGTTCTTGTCTCTGTAACAGATGATCCAGGAAACTTAGAGACTCCATGTCTGTCGAGAGTTTTAAAAAATAAGTAAAAAAATATGTTTTTATCCTTGAATTGACTTCATAGCTTGTTTGCAGTCATGTGATCCCGATGAGGCGCGGAAGTCACATGGGGGTCCGGAAGTGAAGAACACTGGTTTGGATTTGTTGGGAATGGAGGAAAGTGAACACGCTGAAGTTTTTGATGAACCTGAACGCAGCACGTGTCAGGAAAATGTGCAGACGCATTGGATATGATCCCTACACTTTAAGGAAAAGTGATGTCTGTCATGATTTCCTTTTGTTTCATTTCTTTAATTAAGATTTTAGTCTTGTGTGTGTAAGCAGCAGAAACCTCGAGCAGAACCACCACGTTGGACTCAGGTAGGTAAACATCAGCAGGCGGTCCAGCGATCCAGAGAGAGCGACGAGACCAGGGAACGAGGATTTGCGTCACACAGTCGGTGTGTGATTGTGACAGACATCACCAAAATTACGTCACCATTAACCACGCTGAGGTCAGGAGAGTCTGGGACGCAATGATTCACAATGTGGGTACACACCGGGCCGACCGCCAGGGCTGTCAGAGAGAGTCGGTGGTTAAGGTCTGTGTAGTGTGAACACGACGTCGGTGTACTGCTCGGGGCTTGTCAGAGGCATTTTGCATGTAGAATCAGCAGCGCCTAGTCGGGGAAAGACATCATGACCAACACTCTGTTTGGCTCTAAGCCAATCACAGTGATTGGTCAAGAGAAACAAGAGGGAATGTAGAGAATGTCTCTTCTCATGTAACGGCAGTATCATCTCCATATCTTCGGAAAATGTATTAAGTCGAGGTAATTACAAAAGTGTTCAGCAGAAAAACGATAAACGGGTGAATTAACGTTGCCATGGGGACTAATGTCAGACTGCTGCCGCCTGCTGGTATGGAGTGGTATTGGCTCTCACGCATGTGCAGAATGCACACACTAATATGCAGTAGGCTGCTTCTAGTTTGGTGTGAACCATGCAACTCTTTGGCCCGGTGGCGGCGGACAAAACACGCCGCAGTCGATTTTCAGCGCAGCTTGTACTTTGTTGTCAGTTTGGTGTGTAGCTGCCTTAACAGCCCTGTCGGACATCTTTACTGAGTGAGTCAAGCTTGAATCTGTAAGAAAAGATCCAAAGAGTGGTTTTACACACTGACTCAACTGGATCCGTGTGTGTGTGTGTGTGTGCGCACTTGCAGATGCAGGGAAGGCAGCTGAGTGTGGGGTTGTGTTACTTCCCTTTACAAACATACCACAATATTTGGTCATCTTGAACAGCCTCTAACAGTCATCAGATAACCGAGCTGTGCAGGACAGTCCGGTGCTTTCCGCCTCCTCCTGCAGTATAAGTCACTGGGCCTTGACTAACCAGCAGCCCCGTATGACAGATGTTGTTTGGAGGTCGAGCGACCGGCTCGCAGCTCAGACCTGCTGTCGTCCCGGTGCAGAGTGACGCAGGTATTGCACAACTTTTTCCTTGGTTATAACTGTGTGACATCACCACTCGCTGTTTCCCAGTTCCCCTGACGCGCGGCTCGCTCTCTAACGATCAAACTGTTATGTGTAAACACTGCAAAACAATTCAAAGAGCATGCGCACGCATGCGCGCACACACACACACACACACACACACACACACACACACACACACACACACACACACACACACACACACACACACACACACACACACACACACACACACAGCCTCAGGGTCTGCTGTATCCACGGAGGCACCTGTCATATGTGAGGTCACACCGGAGTCAGGTGGATGCATGCATGCATGCGGTGGGTGTGTGTGCAGGCTGCTGCTGGCTGTGGGATGTTTGCATAATCAGCACAGCAGCACACCTTGGTCACGGGGTAAACTTTCCACTGAGCTCAGAGAAAAAGACCTCCGCTCCACACTCGAGTAGGCGGAGCGTGGCCTACTTTACGGGGCAGGTAGCAGAGACAGGTGTCAGGGTCAAACTCAGATCCTCTCTGCATTTAAAGCAGGAGAGGGACTCAGTTGCTTAAAACAGGTGGGTTTCATTCCTGTTCGAATGCAATAACCTAAAAGATGCACTGTTTTTCAGTTAAATCTACAAATGTAAAATCTTACAAAGCATCTCATAATGGAGAAGAGTGACATTTTTGACAGGTTGTTCAGAAAGAATCCAACTCGATTAAAGCTGTATGATAGGGCAGCTGAAAGGGGGAAAAAAAGCATTGCATTACCAGATAAGATCTAGTAAACCTTTTGGATCAAAACTCCAGTTATTGATGACTTTATTTATTTATTCACTTATTTAAACGAGACATTTCCCACTGAGATACAAAAATCTCCTTAACAAGGGAGTCCAGGCCAAGACAGCAGCACAAAAAGCTCCACACTGATAACAAAGAACAGATCCAAGCAGACAAAAATGACATCACTAAATCAGTAACGTTCAGCAGAAAAACATATGCGTCGACTGGTCAAATGAACCAGTGACATGAAAAGTTTAAGGTGACTCTGCAGCTCAGACCGAGATGATGGAGCGAAAACATTCAAATCTCTTTTACCAAAGACAGAGCTTTGAGGAATAACTCGAGGATGTACCTACTGATATCTCGAGATAGGTACTTTGACTCAGAGAAGTGGCCATGACAAACCCCTCTGCTTTGATGACTCCACTGGTGCTTGCTTTCTGTCTTCAGGGCTGCAGGTGTGCAGGCAATCAGGAGATGAGACACACCTGGGCCTCGTGCTTCAATCAGAGCAGCAGTCAGTCTTATTATTTTTTAAAACAGATGTTCCTCTCCTCGATTTTAATATCCAATCCCGTCGACACATGCCCAGTTTTCACAACATCTTCATCCACATGAAAACGTCTGTTACAGCTGCCATCAGCTGTCATGAGATGCGACATTTTCTAGTCATTCTTCTGCAATGACCATTTCATTTTAAAGTTGTCCCACCACCCAAAGTCTCACTGGGTTTCATCTAAAACTGCAGACACTGGCGGCCGTGCTTGTATACACAGTGTTGTATGAAGGAGCTCATCAACATAGTAGGAGAGTAACTGTGTTTCATGTGTGAGCATGTTAAAAGTCCAGTTTTAACATGCATTGTTAGCTCCAACGCTAGTTTGGTTACATCTGTCATCGCACTAATCTCATGTCCACAAAACTGTTTTCCCCGTCTACACGAGTTTCTAAAGACGAAAACGACAGAAAAATATATTTTTTAAAAGTTCCTTTCTCTTTGGGTTCCACATTTTACAAAACTGTCTTCACAGATTCTTCAAATCTACAAGCTTTGATCATTTCCCCTGTAAATAAATTACTTCAGTAGTGTTTGTTATTGTCTAAAACAACATCCTCACGAGGTTTGATGTTGAACTGTAAATGACCACAGAGGATAATCCTGCCCCATTTAAATCGTTTGTGTGGCAGCAAGTGGAGAAATGGATCACAGTTGATCTGATTCCTGAAAAGCAAATGACTTGTGTAACTTTAAAAACACTGTTCTGTTTTCCCACTGTGAATGTGACTGAGTTTTTTTATAGCATACATTATTAACATAGCTGTCATTCCAGATTGACGCACTTTAAATTTCGACGCCCTCGTTGGTAAATTTACTCGAGGCGTGTGTGTGTTTGTGTGTGTGTTTACAGTGAGGTGCGGTCAGGAGCATTGTCGTTGTACATTTCTATCTTAAGGTCAGGACTGGAAAATGAATTTTCTGACGCTCCAGGCTGAACACAGTCACGCTGCCCTTCAAATGCCAAACATAACGCAAATAATCGAGAGCAACGTAAGAGTCAACAAAACGAAGAATGTGTGACGCAACATGCACAGATCCATCATCAAATACCTCGCCAAGCACGTCTGCAGAACATTTCCAATACACACGCAGAGGAGTCAAATTACATTTAATCACTCTGTTACCTGCTTTATTGTGTTACAGGTGCAATTAATTAATCTATTCACCTAAACGCTAAAAGGTACATTTGCTGTACGTGACCAAGAAAAAATTAACTCAATAAGTTTGTCATGATGGCTGCAGATCTGGGCGGCTGTGGACCACTGGTAGAGTCTGTTGTTTCTCAACTGAAAGGTTGGGGGTTCGATCCCCAGCTCCTGCAGTAACATGTCCGATGTGTCCTTGGGCAAGACATTTACCATCAAGTTACTCCTGCTGCTTTGTCATACGAGTAAATGAGGAAAATGTTCCTGGATTTTTAATAGTATTTTCAGGCTTTTTGCCTTTATTTGATAGGACAGAATAGAATAGGAAACCAGGGAGAGAGCGAGTTGGGTATGACATGTAAGAAAGGAGCCCCAGGCTGGAATCAAACCCTCGCTGCATGCTTGGAGGACTGAATACATGGGGCATGAATAACCGCTAGACCACCTTCGCCCCTACATAGATTTTAAAGGGGACATGAAAAATCCACTTCTACAGTGTTTTTGAACATATATTTGTGTAAACTGAGTGTCTACCGACCCACAGAATGTGAAATAAACCCATCCAGTCTTTTGTTTGTGGTCTGCATAAGTCTTACAACACAGAGAAAAATGCTCCATTTCAAATGTGCGCTCCTTGTGATGTCACAGTGGGATTCTGGGGGAAAAAAAAAATTCCCCTCCCCTCCCCTGGTATCTCCACCCATCGACTCCACCCCCAGCCTAGAACAAAACTTTTGCACAGGTCCGCCATTTTTATTCTCGCTACAGTCACAAACCTCTTCTGGTGCTTGATTCATGTTATATTTTGACCAAAGCACAGCACAGATGTTTAATTTAGACCACAGGGGGACTGTTTGAAACGGTGGAAGAGGGGGATGATATGTCATCTTTAAAAACAATAAGATGAAAAAAATAATAAAAAAAATGTAAAAGAGCTGCTGCAACGGGCTACCCTCCAGAATTTTAAATCAGCATTCTGGAAGAACATCTGAAACTTGTGTTTGCTATTATTTACTCACTGCATCTTTTGTTGTTTCTGTCTGATTCATGTGTGTGATTATACTGTTACCTGTTTTCTGCATCATTTAATATACCTGAAGGCACATTTTGAAAATATCTTCTAAATTTTCAATATACAAAGAAATGATTGTATTTCTTCATAACTTTAATTGAACTTTTCATCAGAACGATCCATTTGCTTGCTCTTGCGCTTCCAGTGAATAGCTTGAAAAGGAGCTGAAGGGCAGCTCACCTGCCCAGGAGACGCTAACTGTGACCCGCTGTTAGCTTAAGCGATGCAGCAGAGACCCATCTGTCCTCCGCTATGAATGATCATCAGACCAGACTGAAGCGTCTAAATTTAGACAGAACAAATTAAATTCAAATGAGTCACATGCCCGATGACTGAGACGAGTGACTTATTGCTTCAGTCGGTCAGCGAGCCAGGACTCACTTGTTCCACTCTAAAACTGTTAGAGGAAGGAGGTCGGTGGTTTTAGGTGGGGGGGGGAGGTGGGAGTGAAAGGAAGACGGGCGGACTGAGGGAGGAGAGAGAGAGAGAGAGAGAGAGAGAGAGAGAGGCTAAATTGGCGGAGGGGAGGAAGCTCGGTCATATCCAGGAGGAAGTGTGAGTCAGAGGATCGTACATTCTTGGTGACTGATTCAGCTCACGGGAAGTGGGAAACGCTTACTGCTGAGCTTTAACACCAGGAGGGAAAGAACCTCGTCTGGAGGGATGTAGCTGTAAAAAGTGTTCGCCAGCAGAAAAAGAAAAACAAGCATTGTCACAGGTGCCTTGTGTGATCTTGTGATTGATATGACTCCAAAAAGATCTGCAGCCATAAGAAAGACAGGAGGGCAGCAGGGAGTCTAAGAGCTGTCAGAGACGAGGAGGAGGAGGAGGAGGGCAAAGGGGAACGCTCGCTCGGGGTCTTCCTCTTTTTCTTCGGTCCCCAGAAATCTCCCCTTCCTTCTCCCCCCTCTACAGTCACTTCTCACATTTCACAGTTCCAGCCATAGTTAACTTAACCCCTTCACTTCTGGTAAAAAAATACAATCATTTCAGCTAGCAAGGAAGTGATGAGCGTGACATGACTGAAAAGTATGCTGCTAGATACAGCTAAATCAATCCACATTTGTCCAAGTTACAATTTATTTGGTGGTATAGGAGGGGCTTTCGAGGTTGGGAATAAGGTTTTCAACATTTCTAATAATTAAAGACTTTTCAATACCTTGTTTTTAAAACAATACAGTCTCCATTATTTTGATGAACGACAGTATCGAGAATACTAAAGACGAAAAGCTGCAGGAACAGTGGTTCAGTGTGTCAGCTAATAACTCTGTAAGAAAATAGAAAAATCATTTCTTGTTTTTCTTTTCATTGTGATGTTCAAACTGTTAATTGAACAGTGGTTCCTTTCAGATTCACAGGTCGGCAATTACTGATGTTCCTCGAGTCCTTTTTGGGAGTCTCAGAAAGGTGTGCGATTTACGCTTCTGCAGCAATGTGTACAGGATGCTAATAAAAACATAAAAGAAAAATAATTGGCATATCTTTTTAACGAGACAGGTGCGCAAGAGAGGGATGAAAAAATTTGTAAAAATTGCAGGCAAGGGGGCGCCGGCGTCCTAGTAGTTAGAGCGCGTGCCACATGTACGGAGACTAGAGTCCTCCAAGCAGGCAGCATTCCCGCATGTTGTTCCCCACTCTCTCTCTCTCTCTCTCTCTCTCTCTCGCTCTCTCTCTCTCTCTCTCTCTCTCTCTCTCTCTCTCTCTCTCTGTATTTTCTGACTCTATTCACTCATCCCTAAATTGACAGTATAAATGAATACATAAATTAAAAGCATTAAAAGCCCAAAAATAAACCTTTAAAAACTTCACAAATATGTTGGCATCGGGTGTGTCTGTAAAATTCAGACGGTGTGCAGGAATTTGCCTGCAATTTAAAAATAACCTGAAAAACGAGAAATCTTTACCAATATTGGGTCAATAGAATCTTCTGTTTTTGTTGTTGCATCATAACAGGTCTTGATATTCTTTGATTTTAACCAGTATTGTATCAGAGTTTATAACTCTTGCATCATGACAACCCTATATAGTTAGGACCATGGACATGATTGATGCCATCATGTCCATGGCCACAAGTGACCATATCTATATAATATATATATATTTAGAGCCTCTAGTGGACACTGGAGGAACTGCAGTTTTGGACACTTCTGAATTGATTCTATTTGTCAGCTCAGCAGTGGCGGTTCTAGACCATTTATACTGACGGGGCCAAACTGGCACCAGTTGTTTTGTCAGAGGGGAACATTAACCCCAGGTGAAAAACAGACAAAGATGATCACTTAAAAAAATATATATTATGCCAAATAATAGCGCGCATCATTAAATACCTCAAAATAAAATACCATGATTTATATTTGTTTCAGTAACAGTATTTAATACTAGATTGTCAGTCCGGTTGTTGAGTCAAATACTGTGTATGTGTTATGAGGGGGGCTCTTCCTTTTGGAGGGGTGGCCACAGGGGGGGGACCAAGCTCAGACTTACAGGGGCACTGGTCCCTGTTGGCCCCTGCCTAGAGCCACCCATGCAGCTCAGGAGATTGCTGCTTGGTTGTGACCTACATTTTAGCTAAGCGCCACAGTCGGTGACATCATGGTGGCCATGTGGGAGGTGGGGGAGGTTGGCATGGTTGTTTAGAGGATGTTCTCCCCCGTTTACTCCCCCACGGACAATTTGTCCCACCCAGACTCTCATGGTCACTGTCGCTGTCCTCGTGATGAAACTCTCGCTTATCACCAGTTTCCATTCAGCTTGTTACATAACGTCGAACCCGGGGAGGAAGTGCTGTACTCTGTGAATGAAGAATGTATCAGTGTGTGTGTGTGTGTGTGTGTGTGTGTGTGTGTGTGGGGTTGTGTGTGTGTGGGGTTGTGTGTTTGTGTGTGAAAGAGGAAGACAGGGGAAGAGAGAGACAACGCGTGGATTGGAACAGGTTTCCACATGAGAGTAAACCCACAAACCTGAAGGACAGTGGAAAAATTGTGCTCAGCTGATTACTGCACACACACACACACACACACACACACACACACACACACACACACACACACACACACACACACACACACACACACGCGCACACAGTTCTCACACTTGTTACACACACATCACTCTCACACTGTCTCACACAGAACCATGTTGTATTGTACGGGTTGTTGCTAGGAGACAAACTAATTCCAAACCTCTTGAAACAGAGGGACTTACTCCTCGTTTCTGAGCCAGAACGTCAGGAGAGAAAAATGGAGAGTGAAGGAGAGGGGTGAGGAGGGACGAGGGGGGGGAAGTCAAAGAGACAAGAAAGCGGCTCTCCCCCGCAGAAAAGCTTTCACAATTCCACAGCCTCATCCGTCTCTGGAGCCTGAAAGAAAAAAAAACGTTAAATAGCGATACACATCAAACCGTCGGTACAAAAATGTTTGCTCCTCTTCACCTCTGTGAAATTCAGAATTTCAAACGAGCAACATGAGAGTGACAACTCAGGCCAAAAAGACTTTTAGGATCATGCCGGAAAATTTAATTGTGATCTGTTATATGTTGGAAGCATTGCCTCATTGAGTCACTGTGCGTCCTCCAACTAACTTAAAGGTTTGCATTAAAAATATAAAATTCCTCTTGATCTTTTACAGACTTTATTTCACAACGTTAACTTTCTATGGCAGAGAAGGAAAAATGTTTCAAAATAGTGTGAAAGCCAAAAACACAAGAAAACAGATTATTTTCCAGAGACAAAGAAAATGACACAAAACACACAATTCAGCAATCATTTAAAGGGGACATATTATGAAAAATCCACTTGTACAGTGTTTCTGAACATATATTTGGGTAACCTGAGTGTCTACTAACCCACAAAATGTAAAATAAACCCATCCAGTCCTTTGTTTGTGGTCTGCATAAGTCTTACAACACTCCCCTTTGACATCACAGTGGGATTCTGGTTAAAAAAAGGACCACAGGGGACTGTTTGAAAAGGTGGGAAAGGGGGAGAATATGTCCCCTTTGAATCTGAACTATCTGTATAAGAGCGTTTTTAGAACAGGGACCCTGGCCCGCATTCGAGGACACTTGACCCTAATGTCTGGTTCATTTGATCAGTGTGAACACAAACGTACCGTACTTGGGTACTGTGCCCGATTCCGCTTGAAAAGGTGGTCTTGGGCAATATTCATGTGTACTGAAGTGCGGTCTGAACGCAACTGTGCTCAAACAAGAAAATGGGCCGCTATATGACGGCATTCTAAACGGCTCCTGACGCTTCAAAATCCACGCAGCACGGGCCCGTTTCATCCTCTGAGCTGCATTGTAGATGTGGAAGTAGGAAGGGGGTCGTTGTTGGCGTCTCAGAAATTACAAACACATCCACAGTTAGCAGGATGGACTCAGCCTGCGAGTGGTTGCCATGGTTGCTTCCTTTTTTTTTTTCCTTTCTGCTTCTTAGCGGATTTGAAAACCCGCTATGTGCATACTGCCACCTGCTGTATCGGACTGTGAACATACACAAGTGTACTCGATGTTACCTATGTGAGCGCAGACCAGCGGGGGAGAGAAGAAGGGGGAGCAATTGTTCCCGGGCACGGTACCAAACAATCTAATGTGACAACGCTCTAAGAAAGTGATAATTGAATCGGGTAAATCCCACCCTTGATTGATCAATGTCAAGGTACTGTAAACTCAAAAACACATATTCAGGTGCAAGTAGCCAAGTGGTTAGTGCGTGCGCTCCATGTACAGAGGCTGTAGTCCTCCAAGCGGGCGGCATGGGTTCAAATCCGACCTGTGGCTCCTTCCCCACTCTCCCTCACCCCGATTGTAGACTCTGTCCACAGTCTCTAAATAAAGTGATAAAAGGCCCAAAAGTAAACCTTAAAAAAACACTTATTCAAGTAAGTTTACCATCAAATTAAATGTAACAGCTGTTGAAACTTTAAAGTCATTTTTAAGATGTTTTAGATCACTTAAAGTTATTTAAACTTCTGCAAGAAACCCACTGGAGCAATTCAAAGTGTTTTCATTTTTTTTTTTGACATGAACATTTCTGCAGAACCTGTTAAATAATAAAGACAAAGGTTTTCTGTTAGTGTGTGCAGTATGACTGGATTTGATGAGTTACAGGTACAAATGATGAAGGATCTCTGCTGTTGTCTCCCTCTGAGTCGGCCTGCATGTGTCAATCATAGTTGCAGTCAGGTGCTTATAATGTCATTACCAAGGTAAGTGGGGGCCTCAACATTCCTGTGCACACACACATAAACACACACACACATGAACACACACACAACAATTGGAGCAGACACTTCCACACCCCGTCATGTGCTCTTCATTTCCATCCTTCCATCTCTGCATCCTCTCCGTTTCACCCTTGTCTTCCTCGCGTTGTGTAATCCTGAACTTCTTACTTTACAATTCTGTCCCCTCGACGACGCCCGGCCCTGACACCCGACGCTGCTCCTCGTGTCACATGAGGCGGTGGCGTGAGGTCAGCCGAACTGTCCGTCCATCAGTCTGGCACGACGGGGGAATGTGCTTGCTTTTTTTCCGCCTCGTCAGGGTTTCCTGACGCTGAACTGGAGTGCCGATCCCGTGCTTGTCTCAGTGTCTCTGTCTGACTTGCGTGCATGTGGTGCTAAACTTAGAGGCTGATGTGAGAGCCGACATGAAGACTGTGGCCGACTCTTCACCCCTGACCTCACATTGTAACAGAAATACCACGAGGTCACCTGGTGCAGGGGTCTTTGTGTGTCACCTGCAGGATGAAGGCCGCCGGAGATGGGACTATTTTTAGGACGGTATCAGCGAGCCAAGGTTGACACAGTCGTCAGCGTGCATGACTGACTTGTTCCATGCAGGCTACAGAGACCTGTGTGAGATGGCACAACTAGCATGTTGATAAATTGTGGAATAAATCAATAAAACCATCATAAAAACAAAATAATTGCTGCCAGCTTTCTTATCTACATTTAAATATCTGGCTATAAGTCTGTAATGTTTTCCAAACAGAATGCACAAAATTTGCCTTTTGAATGATTCTACCTGCGTATATGCTTCTCAAAATGTTCAATAATTCCATACTTTTTATTTAATCTCCATTATTTTAGAAGAGAAAAAGAAAACTACAGATCTTCAGTCAGAATTTTAACTTAAAGCAGCCGCAGGTGAAGTGAGAGAGAGAGAGCGCTGTCTAAACTGCACACAGTTTAGACAATTTAGAAAATGTGAAAGAGTGTTGTAGTACTCGTAATCGGTCTTGGTCTGACGACCGGTCTCGAGATCAATTTTTGAAGATCTCGGTCTTGTCTTGGGCTCAGACTTGGCCTGGACTCCGTATTTTAAATCAAGACCACCACTGATTGGTCTTGACTCAGTCTCGATCCCTGAATGTCTCGGTCTCGGAGCACTCTGGTGTCAGGTATATGTCTTGGTGTAGGTTAGTGTGATCTTGATAACAACACTAATGTGGACGAGGTTGCCTGTAATTCTTTTGCAAAATGGAAACAAACAATTTGCCAATATTTTGTTCCTAGAACTTCTGGTTCTGTTGCTATGGTATCATATAATTAGATTTTTACTAGAATAATGGAGAAGCTCCAAATTCTGGTATCGTAAAAACCCAGCTTAAAAACAAGCATGATTAAAAACAATTCACTGGGGATCTCAAGGGCTGAAATCCACAGTGAGGACTGGGGATTTCAGTTGTTTCTGTCCAACATGTTTCCTTCACCACAGTCCAGGAGAACTGCAAGCTTCTTCACCTCCCCGCCATTTTGCAGCTTCCTGTTTGGGGAAAGACTACTGCGATATTAAACATTGTAACGCCGAGACAAGGTCTCCCTTAAACAGCTCGGACTGACCACCTTACACCAAACGACCGAGATCACAGGAGCGTTTTATTCAGACCGTGGTCATTTGTCTGTGACCTTGCAGTCCTTCGAAAAGTCGTTAGGCGTAAGACCAGCAGAAGTTGAAAGTGTGTCTTGAGGTTGTTGGTACGTCTTCTCACTCCGCCTGCGCTGACTCGGCAGGTTTGGTATGATATTATGACACGGTGGACGTGTTTGAACTCGCCGCGCTCACCAACAGTTTTGAGCGTCTGGTGAAATGTGGTTAAACCAAAAAAACAGGCGGACTCAGTGTGAGCAGCTGACGTCATGCTGGATCACTGCTCTCTCTTGTTCTGCAGTTTCATCTTCAAAGAGGCGCTGAGTCATCGGATTGGATTGTAAGGTTTTACACAACTGACATGATTCATCGAGTGTCAAATATGGTTCTGTTCAGCTTCGGTAGCGGTTTTCTCTGTTCATGTTAGATGGTTCATCTCCATGCGGATGTGGTCAGCCATGTTTGTTTACTGCCGAGCCTCTTTTTTTTTGCTCTGCGTCAAGAGGAAAGACAGAACAAGATGATATAAATACAAATACTGCTCTGGTTTTAGTTGCGTCACTGGATGAAATCTAGTCGCTTCTGAGGTTATGTTTGCTTTTTCATCCGAGAGAAATACGATACAATTAGAGCTCAGTCTTTTCTTATTATATAAGATATAATTATTTCTTAGGATGGAAAAATGCTCTCTTTATTTCATAGTTTTAAAGCTTTATTTTGGGGCTTTAATGAGCAGAACAGTGGATGGAGACAAAAATCAGGGAGAGAGAGAGAGAGAGAGAGAGAGAAAGAGGGGAACGACATGCGGGAAAGGAGCCACAGGTCGGATTCAAACCCAGAACCACTCGAGGACAATGGCCTGCAATGGCGTCCCAAAATTGGACAACATGATTTCTAATGAACCATTTTTATGACCGTTCTAGAAAGCAGGTAAAAGGAGCACACTGGAATCACAGCTCATTACCCAACGTGTCTGTCTCTGAAGGTACGCTCTTATACCTGGACTCTCTGTAACCTGCTCACTTTTTTAAAATGAGCCAGACTTCAGCCAAACCTATGAGACTCAAAGAATCCTTTCAGCTCATGCAGACCTGAGTTTTATTGCTGTCAGTGAAACTTGAAAGCAAATTTTTATATTTTTTAATCTCCTCACCTTGCTTATATTTCTATTAAACTAAAAAACAGAGTCTGAGCCAGGCTCTGTGGCATTGAGAAGTACTTTATTTGAATAATTCCCCATTGAAAGGACACAGCGTTTCTGAAATATCAATGCACAAAAAGAAATGTGTCTGGGGCGGCTCCTGTTGGTTCAGAGACCTTGAGGGATGTGACACGGAGTCAGAGTAAGGACTATGCTTTTACAGCGATGTGTGACGGGTCTGCAGGTCATTCTGCAAACTGGAACCTGAGAAAAAAATGCTCTTTCTCTTCAGTCTCTTTCTTCTTTCTGTCCTCGTCAAGCTGAACTCTGAATCACAGACATCCGTCCCGATGACGAGGAACTCAATGAGCCTTAAAGTCCTAACTGCGTATAAAGTAACAATCATGGTTTTGGAAAGTTTTATGACTGTATTGTTAGTCTTTCTCACCGCTCCTCCTTTACTCTAACTATCTGATTGAGAAGGCTGTGAGGAGCCACATTGGTCAACAGAGCTGTGAATCATGACATAACATCCGGTTGTTTTTATATAATAAAACAAAACTCATCAGAAAAATGAACCAATGGACATTAATCATCACGATGAGAACAAACTATAACGACAGAATCCAGGGTGGACAGACATTTATTTGACTTGTATTTATTTTATTTTTTTAAAGATTTATTTTGGGCTTTTCATGCCTTTAATGTAGAGAGAGGACAGTGGATAGAGTCGGAAGCCAGGGAGAGAGAGCGGGGAATGACATGCGGAAGGGGGCCATGGGTGGAGGTGAACCCGGGCCTACTGCTTGAGACGAGAGTCTCAATACATGGGATGTGCGCCCTAACCATTGCGCCACCAGCGCGCCCCTATTTGACTTGTATTTAACCTTTATAGTTTGACCCTTGTCCCATCTGTTAACATGGAGGAGGCGGCGCTTATTACATATTCTGCAGCCAGCCAGCAGGGGGAGCTCTGAATCTTTTGGCTTCACTCAGCAGGTGGAATATGAAACCCTTCAAGCTTTTTATTTGAGAAATGTTTCGATCATCTTCCGACGTAAGAGGTTGAATCGTCTCCTTGTGACGTTTGAAAACCACAAAAAGACGACATCACTCTCTAATGCGCTGCTCGCCACGCTGAAGCTCGCTGATTGGTGAAGCTCTTCTGCAGCGGTCCCTCCGATGACTTCTTACATCAGTGATGCAGTCGACTTTGAGTTTGCAGCAGTGAAGAAGTGAGACTAACCCCGCCTTCACCTCCCTGCTCCCTGAGTGTTTATGTGTGTGTTACGTGACGACTGATGGCTTGCTCGCTCCTTCTCTTTCCCCTCTCGTCATCACTCTTTTTTTCTCTTTGTTGTTTTTTTATTCTGACTCAACGCAGACCTCGCACCGCGTGCGTCATCAACGGTTTATCAAAGCAACAATACCCCGCCCACACATACACACACACCTCCCAGTACGGCTCATTAACATCCACTCACATTGTTGGGATTCTCACAGCGTCCTGATGGAGTCACTCCACACGGAGTCACAAACACAGAGTGTGAGAGGATGAACTTTAACTCGAAAACTGAGACAGATACGACCTGTTCCCATAAAGGAAATGAGTCCTTCAGTCCTTCAAATCCATCAAAACTACACTCAGAGGTGTCGACACTTGTCCTGTAGAGCCACATTAACCAGGATGTTATATTTCTTGTAATCATTGTGTGAATATAAATTGTTGATGTCCAGTCGAGACACTCAAACATTTACCTGCCATTTTTTATTCCATAACAAACAAATGATTTAAAATCAGATTTTAAGAAGACCTTTAAAGGAAGAATGTGCAACATATTACACATAAATATATCAGAGATCAAGTCTACCCTGTAAGTGTCTCTCTGAGGAGTTCTGTTCTTGTCTTCTTGTTTCCACCTGTAACACCGGACCTCTTCATCACTCATGAACACTCATTTCATTCTGAAGGAGTCGTGTTTTTTTCTCGTCTGTTTGACGGCTCAGCTCCTTCACTTGAGTCCATAAAGGAGAAGTTTACCTGCCTTTGCGTCACCTGCTGCTTTATCCCTCCAGGTAACCTTCATACCTTCCTCCATAACTTTTTTTTTTTTTTTTTTAAGATATTTTTTGTGGCCTTTTTGCCTCCACTAGCTAGGACAGCCGAAAAGAGACAGGAAATCCCGGGAGGAGAGAGTCGGTAATGACATGCAGCAAAGGGCCGAGCCCGTACCCGAACCTGCGGTTGCTGCGCTGAAGATCACGGCCTCCATACACGGGGTCTGCGTCATACCGGCTAGGCTAGCGGCGCCCACATTCCTCCATAACCTTTAAAGATATTTCACTGCTGCAGAAATT
Source organism: Labrus bergylta (assembly GCF_963930695.1). Taxonomy (NCBI): domain Eukaryota; kingdom Metazoa; phylum Chordata; class Actinopteri; order Labriformes; family Labridae; genus Labrus; species Labrus bergylta. Next base: position 11,744,045 of record NC_089207.1, read on the forward strand.
CTCACTCTCATTTTCACTCCAAACACAAACATAAAGTTGCTTCTTCTCGTCAATTTCCACCCAGTGCATGATGGGAAATCATCTCGACAGGGGTCCAGTCGTATCTTTACTTTTGCACATTTCTGGATTTTTGTGTCTTGTTTTTCATATGAAATGTTTAAATTATTGTTTTTGTTCTGTTTCTTTCTTGTCCAGTTTAAATGGAGCAGTGAAGATGTTGCTTCTTTAATGTGTTTGATTAGTAAAAAAAAAAAAAGCTGAATAATGAGGTGACCTACACCTTTTTCTACATCTCTTCAGTCATCAATTTATTTTATGTTATGTCAGCAATTTGTACATTTAGTCGGGTTAGAGGTTAATAAATACCTCCCCATTAGCCCCTATCCTTCTTGCTGCATCTCCCTCTCCCATTTATTCAAACCCGGCGCCGTTTCGGCAGATGGCTGTTCATCATGAGTTTGATCTTGCCCAAGATTTCTGCCTCTTAAAGGAGGTTTTTTTCTTACCACTATAACTTAGCTAAACAGAGCTCAGCGTAATTTCAAGCAGGAAGACTGTTTTTATTCTCTCACACATTCATTCGATTCCTTTCTTGAACTTCCCTCTCTTCCACATCCTCCATCTCCCTGATCAGCTGATTATGAGTGTTTACTCTTTTATGTAGCCTAATAATCCAACCCGACTCTGCCACATCCTCTCTCTACCAACCGTCCTGCTTTTTAAAATACATTTTAAAACCGGTTCTCTCTCCTCCACAGTCAGTTTGTCATTTCAGTGCGATCGCTGTGACCCTCCTCCTCCACAGTCACCTCCATCCCAGCTCAGCAGAGTTCAGATCCAGCCTCAGAAACCCAGTCCTCATCACATCCTGCATTCTTCTATCACCACCACCACCAGGGTCTAGACTCCTTAGGGGGGGGGGTCTCCTTATCCTGCTGTCAGCCTCACTACCCCTCTGAGTGCATGAAGTAATTGTAAACTCTTACTTAAGTCTCTCCTGATTGAAATGTTGCTTAGTGCTCATGATGGATTACCATCAGGTCTTTGTAATATAGCGATGAGTAAGGTCTTTTAACTGCTCTTATGTAACGTGTCTTGAGATAACATTTGTTAGGAGTCCGAGCTGTACAAATAATGATTGATTGATCATTGCACATTTCAATGTGTGGCAAAGTGGAAAAAAAAAGTCTGAGCCCAGTGTCATAAAGTGCTGCACACTGAGGATGGGGTGCCAAATATCTACCAAATATCATCAATGGTTTGTGTGAAGGTTTGGTACAATCCCAGGTGTGTGTGCGCATGTGTGTGTGTGTGTGTTGGCTGCAGGGAGACAGTTGTGTCCCACTAATAAGGAGCCGGTCTGACAGCAGTCTGACATCCTCCTGACAGACAACGAGTCGGCTTTGTGCTGAGTTACTAGAATATTCCTGGCATCTCTCTGCTCGGGGTTAACTCCAGGGACGCAGAGGCAACGCTGGATCAATTTAGATTCTGCAGATTCCAGATTTCCTGCCTTCAAATGTGATACCCAGTCTGACAAACGACATTCACTCACTCAGTAGTCATCATGTGAAATATTTTATTTTTATTGAATATTCAGGGTCAGGTATGTGTGAGGCACATTGACAGGAGGACACATGAATGCTTACCTTTCTGCGGGGGTTTATATAGCAGTGGGCTTATATTGCTAGCCAGAAACCCAGCAGACAATGTAGCTGTAGAATTGAACCACACAGAAATCTACATTGTATGCCAGGTTCAGGACAGAGCAAAGGGTCGGTTCTTTAGAGGAATGCAGCGGTTCACTTCAAACTTTCAATCAGTCTCTCTGAGGAGATTTAGAGCCTCTCGGCGAGAACGGCTTAAAGTAAACATACATCCTTACATATTTACAGAAAATGCATGTACCTGCAATAAAGTCAGAGAAAACAAGAGAGCAAAAATGTCTATAAATATCCTCTAAATGATGCAAGTGGGGAAAAAAATCACGACACTCAGAAATCCTGCTTTTTCTATAGTGTGAGTCACAGCCCCCTAGTGGACCTTGACGGTACTGCAGGTGGGTCGCGAGAGGCCGTTTAAAAAAAAAAAAAAATGCAATACATTTCTATTTTGCAATGCATTATTGTCAGGCACCTTTCACAAAGAATTTTTCTGATGATATAAAATATGAAATTTCTGTCTCAAGCTTTGTGTTGGTCATGACGATAATAATGATGCCGATGGTTTTGTTTGAGGATATTCAGGATGGTTTACATGCTGATTAGAACTCTCAAGAAGCAGCTGTCGATGTTGTGCTCTTTGCCTCTGGTCACTTCCTGTCAGCAACTTTGGTCACTTCCTGTCAGCACCCGTGTGTCCGATTAGACTTAAAGCTGCTTGTTTGCACTTCCTGACGTTGTCTCCTCCTCTCTAGATCCTCGCTTGTCTTGTTCTTACTCTCTGATGTACGTCGCTTTGGATAAAAAGCGTCTGCCGAGGGAATTGTTGAATATTTGCAGAAAGCACTAACGCTAGATGTAAACAGCCAATGATTGACATGCATCTTTTTTGACTAAATAAATACCCGATCCTAGCCACACCCAGTTATGATCCAAATATCAGAAGGCTTTCAGGAATTTACAAAATATTGAATTTGAATCAAAACGTTGGAGCTTTTAACACTTTTAGAAGCCTCCTGTTGTGTTTGTGAGGCTCCTTAGTTTGGAAGGTATTTGTGTTTCCAGAAGTCTTAACACAAAGAGGATCTCTCAGTGAGGGAGGCAGAATTGAAAGAAGAATGATGGAAGAGGAAGGAGTGAAAAAAAAAAAAAAAGAAGCCTTGACAAGGGCCCCTTGTGGTGTTGTAACACAGAGAACATCCTGTCAGTGGGGTCACAGGAAGGAGCCCCCCTCACATCGCAGCCAATCACAGGATAGGAATGCACCATGCAGCCAATGGGAGCAGCGTCTGGACTCGCTCGACCAGGAAGTAGGCCGAGCCGTCAGAGACCCAGTAGCCAGATGTAGCTGCTGATTGCTACACAGGATCTACACTGCCTACTGAGCAACTGACAGCAGCCACAGAGGCGTGAAGCGTGGAGGCCGAGCGCTCCGGTCACGACGGGGCGGGGGGAGAGAAAACGAACATCTGCAGACAAATCAGAGGAGAGAGAGAGAGAGAGAGAGAGAGAGAGAGAGAAGTATATAAACACACACAGAGCCACAAATTAACCTCAAATTCAAAAAGGTCATCAATAAGAATAAATTAGTATTTTTATCATGAAACATCTGCAAACGTTTGTGCATAAAATCCAAATAAAGTCTGGTGAAGAAGAAGAAGAAGAAAAAGAAGAAGAAGAGCAGCCTGAGGGCGGAAGGATATGGGAGATTATCTTCTGACGAACATCTCAGAGCGTGCCATTATCAGTCACAGATTCCTGTCATTCTTTCCCATTAGCCCCGAGGCGCGGCAGACAGCGGCCACCGCCACACGGGCTCCAACGCTCAGCCTGGCTCTGAATGGGGGCGCTGACCCGGGTTAATAAAGAATGACCTGCACAGGTGAGTGCAGGAGGAGGTGAGAGAGGGACTACTCTTCTTCTTCTTCTTCTTCTTCTTCTTCTTCTTCTTCTTCTTCTTCTTGTGTCTCTCTGCGGTCACAAGCCGCACTCTGCATACCTGAGGCCTCATGACCGTCCTGATCAAACATCCTCTGACCAGCTGAGCGTCACTTGACTCCAATTTCTCTTTATTAAGAGAGATGTGGCGTCCGCTCTCTCTCCTCCTCCTCCTCACATTCCTGTTCTCGGTCACCATCTCTGCTCCTTGTGTCCTTCAAATTTGAAGACTTTTCCAGGCACACATTTCAAGATGTCAAAGCCGACGGTAGAAAATGTGTCAGGACTTGAGCGACTTCCAATTTCTTCTGTTTGAATCAGATTTAGCGGGTGAATATGAAGCTTCTAATAAGTTTTTATTCAGTTCAACACCAGACCGAACCCCTCAAATATTACGTGCAAGAGATTCCTTTAAGCACCATATGAAGAGGTGTAAAGGGTTGTTCCCTCTGGCTCTGTTTCTCGGCTGGAGGGAACACAGTTTATAAAAAGAGGATGGAGAGGTGAGAGTCAAGAGGAAAGACATGAAAAGAAGCTGAGAAATCGAGGAATGGCTTCTTACCTCTCTTTGGAAACACATGGCGGATGTTTCTGGAGGAAGCTGTGCATGATGGACAACCTGAAAAAAGAAACAAAGGGTGTCAAGACACCAGATGTAGGACGGCCAGTTGCAGAAAGAAGCTCAGCTGTGTGACAAAGCTTTCACTTAAACAGGCGTCATATTAACCGGCCCAGAGCGGCGAGCCTCAGTCGGCTCACAGGGCGACAGATAAGCTGATAACGTCTTCATGTCTTATCTCTTTCTTTTTTTTCCACACTTTGTTGATGCTGCCAGAAGGCCGAATGTACCCAAACTAATTTTATCGTCTTTACTTTTCCACTGAAGCCGAAGCTTTTGGTTTGTGAGACAGAAGGCGATAGAGGGATGAGGTCAGAAGTTTAAAAAAAGGGATATTCAAAGATTTTTTACAGACTTTTCGGAGATGAGCGATTGGTTTAGTTTTTAAGGAACAATATTCTAGAGTTCCCCCCTCAGGAATGTTTGGAGTTGAATGAGATTGGGACGTTTTATAGGACGCTTTGACTTTAACTTCTTTTTGCTCCAGTTCAGCCCAAAAAGCACAATATCACATGGGCATGTTCTTGGGGTGCAGGTGGCCTAGTGGTTAGTTTGCACGGCCCATGTATGGACGATGTAGTCCTTTGAGAACGCAGCCCGGGTCTGACCTGTGGCTCCTGATGTCATTCCCCACTCTCTTCCTGATTTCGGACTCTATCCTCTGTCCTGTCTCTCTAATAGAGTCAGAAAAAGTCCAAAAATGAATCTCTAAAAAGTGCATGTTCTTTGACTCGCAAGGTAGAAACTGTAGAAGAACTAAAAAGCAAAAATGCATCGACTTTTCTGATAAATCGAATCGTAAACTCTTTGAGTCAGTCCTTTAAATTCTTGCATACATGAACGTGTGAGAGAGAAAGAGGGTGGAGAGACGTGAGTCAGGGTGAAGGAGATGGAAAAGAATCGAGGAGTGACTTCTTACCTCTCTTTGGGAGCACATCTGTGATGTTCCTGGAGTAATCGGTGCACGATGGACAACCTGAAAAACATTAAAAAAAAGAAACACAGGTGGTAAGATATTTGCTGTTTTAATGTAACACAAGTTAAATCAAGATTTGGGACAGCCAGCTGCAGAAGAGAAGCTCAGCTGTGTGTCATAAAATGAACATGCGGAGCAGAGAATTGATCTTCAATGAAGCCGGCAATCTGCAACTCTGTAAACCAGTGAATATATATATGAGAGGGATCGTCTTCTACATTTTAAAGGAGACGATTAAATGAGTGAAGGTCTCGAGAATCAGCTCAAAATGTTTGAAAATTCAGAAATACTTCCACAAAGAGGGAGTCAATGAGATAAGGTTTTGCAGGAGTTTTTTTTTTAAAGGATGCAAGGGGCTCTACAGGTCAAGGAAGGAGGTGGATGAATGAATGGGCGGCTGCTGGGAGTCCTGAGGACGGGTGAGGACGGAGGGGGGAGGGAGGAGGGAGGAGGGAGGAGGGAGGAGGGGGGGGGGAGGCCAGGCGTGCCTTCCATTCCTGCCTGCGCTGGGGGAGTCTATTCCTAGAGTGTGGTGGATGGCAGTTGATGTGGGTTTCCTCTGAGCTGCCTGGAAGATGACTGGCCCTGACCACATCCACATTCACGTTCACGTTCACACGCACGCGCACACACACACAAACACACAAAACACACAGAGTGACAACTGTACAGCACATACACACACATGCAGAAATGTGCATACACACACACGTTGTGAGGGAAGCAAAGAGGAACTGAATCATTACGCTGCTTCAGCCTCTAAGCCAGAGGTGACCACTGTACTGTGTGTGTGTGTGTGTGTGTGTGTGTGTGTGTGTGTGTGTGTGTGTGTGTGTGTAAAGATTCTTTGCATTTCTACAGTAAAGCAACATTTGGTTCTTTGGTTGTGTGCATGTGCTGTTTGGCTGTTTGTTGCTCAAGTATGTGTGGGCATGTGTGTGTGTGGGCGGGGGGTGTAGGATGTGTGAACTGGGTGTGGATGCATTCCCTCGGGGTGTGTGTGCGTGTGTGTGTGTGTGTGTGTGTAGCATGTGCCTCCTTCCATCTTTAAAGTTCCTTTCTTTTGCAGCTCAGGACTCAGATTGTTTAAACCTGATAATTTGTTTATCAGGGAAATTCGAGAACGTTTTTACCCCCATGTTTGATCGCCGAGTGTTTCTCTGTGCTGATCGTAAGAGTGGACATTTCCACACAAATGTTTGTCCACGATCAGATTCTCTGCCTGAGTGAGACGCCTCCGATACGGCGCTCGCCACAGACTTTGCCACTAATTAAGCCGTCATTCTACGAGGACAGCAGCCGATCAGATACCAGCTCCACGACTTCCATTAGAGCCCGTTCTGTGAGTCTGATTGGTTGCGACGGTGCGTGCAACTGCTCCGATTCTGCAGAGACACAGGTTATGGAGGCTCAGATGTCGCGCCACCTCTGACCACTCTCCAAAGTCGTTCCTTGTTCCAGACTCCTCTCGCACTCACTCTGACTCCCAATCCTCTCCCTCGCCCTCCCTCTGTCTCCCGCTCCTCATCTTCAGTCTCTCTCTCTTTAGAAACTCGGGAGATGAAACAGGCTGCCGTGTAAGCCAATCTCAAACTGTTCCTCTGGGTGCTGCTCGCTGGCTGTCTGAATCCAGGCCTGTAGACCAAGGAGCCAAAAGCTTCTCCAGAGGGAGCCCCCACCTCAAATACAGCGGCCTGTACCCCCAGCCCCAGGCTCAGCCACAGGCCCCGACGAGAGAGAGAGAGAGAGAGACAGAGAGAGAGAGAGAGACAGAGAGAGAGAGAGAGCGAGAGAGAGAGAGAGGGTCTGCAGAATCTTCCAGGGGGCTGGACTGATGGGAAAGAGCTGGCAGCACAAGCGAGGAAAGCGAACTCCCTCCTTGAGCTGCTTCATGAAGGCCTGGCAAACGTGCACAGAGCGCAGAAAGGAGGCAGCGGTGGAGGACGGAGAAATAAGAGCAAAAAGAGGAGGGACAGAGGGAGTCAGGGCGAGGATATCCGTATGTCCCCCCCCCCTCACCTTTTCACCCTTTTTGGGGGTCACAGGGTTCACACCTTTGTTAACTATACCAGGGGTCTGATCATGTTTAAATCAATCTAGAATCTAAACTCTAGTTTCATATACTCCAGTTTAACATGATCTCAAATTATAACACAGGCTCGAGATCGCACAGATTTAATGCATGTGACGTATTTCAAGAAATTATGTTTAAACAAATCTGAAGGTGAGCTTTCGCTGAGCTTTGTAACTTCCCTGCCAGAGGATCTCAGATTAGATCAAACCAGTGTTCACGATTAAAGCATTACTGAAAACGTTTCTCTTATTTGAATCACAAGAAGGTACCGGAGCAAAGGAATCACTAAAGTAAGTGATTTGTGTCAGTCTACTTTCTTTTCTTGGACATTCAAATGAATATGTATATCTCTAAAAAGAGTCTGCACTATTTAAACTTCCATGCTGATTAATGAAGAGCTAGGTTCTCGATGTAAAGTTTAACCCTCTGGGATTCATGTTGGATTTCCTTTAATCACAGCTGCATTATGACAGTTATTAAAAACCTTTCAGTGTTTGATATCTCAAGTCCTGGAAGAAATGTGCATCACAATCTGATACATGTCAAAAAAATGTCAAGGTAAGAAAAGTGCTCAAAGATTCTTGATTTATAGGGGCACCGGAGGCCGTGAGCGCCCCATGTACAAGGGCTTTGGTCCTCCAAGTGGGCGGTCTGGGTTCAAATCCAGCCAGTGGATCCATCCCAGCAGGTCTCTCCCCTATTCTGGACTCTATCCAGTAGAGGTGGGGAAAAAAATCGATTTATGTGAAAATCGAGATTCTTATCATTTGAGATTTGAAATCGATTCATAACTTTTTTTTTTTGCAAATCAGTCCCTCCCTGCTAAGTGCTAATGCTAGCTCTTTAACTCAGTAGAATAGAGCAACAAGAAATTCAGCCAGTCTCACAGATGACTGGAGTAGATCCTGAAGTATGGACTCATTCAAAAATAGACTTTGAATCCAGAATCATTTTGAATCGAAAATAGATTCTGAATCGAATCGGGACCCCAAGAATTGAAATCTAAAACCATTCCCATTCCTACTGTCCACTGTCCTATCTCTAAAAAAGAAATGCATGAAAGCCCCAAAAAATAAACCTTAAAAAAAGATTCTTGATATAAAACACAATCCTCAAATTTTGTTCGACCTGCTTCGTTGTTGGATTATGTTTTGTAAAGGCTGCATGTCTGCTGTTTATCTCTGAAGTATCTTCAAAACCTTTTCATGCTTAGTCTGCTGAAGTCATCCTGAAAGATTTAGAATCTGATAAATGTGGAGCGTGAAGAGTGAGGATGGTGAGACTTTGGTTTGTAAAAGTCTTCTTGCTGGCGTCTCATTTCTTAAAATTCTTCATATAGAACATAATCCACAGGGACAGATTCTGTGCTTCATCGTTGGATTAACTTGTATAACAGAGCCGTGGGTTCGTCCTTGACGTCGTCCTGCTGCGGACACTCTGAATGATCAGCCCGGCTG